>NC_056593.1:1932192-2002192 GCF_018340385.1 Cyprinus carpio
AAATGGCCTCTCTGCGGCATCCCATCAAGTTGCCCTTAAAATTAGTAGCCCTTTGTGGCATTTTGGGCCTCCTGGAGAAAACATCATGAGGGCTGTCTAGTGCTTAAAAGATCCTCGTCTAATCTTCCTGTGGACTGGTTTGCATACGCCAACAATGTATCCTGTGGTTCGCTTGCAGCATCACCTAAATTGTTCCTTAAAATAATTAACATTTCTATGTCCCAGATATCCCTAACTATTTGCAATTTCAAATGAGGGTCAACGCAGATGACTGACTTACATATCCTTTCCTCGCGGAAGTATAGGATCTTCTTGGGGAACGGGAACACTTTATCTGAGGGAAGGGAACATCATCACTATGCCAAGAGCATACTTGAGGGAAGGGAACATCATCACTCAAATTAGTCTGAATTTATACAATGGTCATGCAGTTATGTTTCATAAAAAATTTGAATAAAAATACCCATGTGTATCAATCATGTGAGCCACCAGAATGTTGATCATTTGTCTTCTTGTGGCATCTGTAAGGGTTTCTGTTTCTTGATACTCCTGTAGTACTGTTTCACCACCAGACTTCAATTTAAGAACATCCTCGACCAACTAAAAATAAAAAATATATAATAATAAACTAAAATAAAAAAAACGACCTTGGTGATTCACTAATTACCACAGACTCAGAAGGGTTAAAAAATATATTTCTATATTTTGGATAATTTTCATTTCTGGGTGAACAGAACCTTAAGGAGAATCACATAAAAACTTTGTTCTAACCTGCTTTGCAGACAGTGCAGATGTGTCCTCTTTTCTCTGTCTCTTGTTAGGGACCTCATCTAAGATTATAGTCGATGCACTTGAACTGTTGCTTTTGTCAGACTTCTCAGATGTGGAAGAAAAAGAGTCTGAAAATTCTAAATAATTAAAGTATTCAAATATTACAAATATTGTTTTGACCAGCATAAGAATCAGAAACGGGCAATGTATCATATTTAGCCTAAGTTGCTTGATAACTCAACTTCTTAAACATTCAATAAAGCTCACCGTCATTTGAGAAAACAGTCAGCACCACATTGCCTTGTCCAATGAGGTCACTGAATATTTCTTCATCGACTTCTGTCCCTGTTGCATCCCTGTATGTTACTTTTGCATCAGGTGGCAAACAAAATCTCTCAATGACTGAAAAAAAAAAAAAGATTTTTAAGTTGACAACCTTTCTTGCTTCATGATTAATGAATGATTTGAATGATTTTATTTATTTTTTTTATTTATGATGCAAGCAAAATGTAAATATGCATTATTTTTCTTTTTTCCAATGTATACCCTTCTACAGAATATTATATGATAAAGGCAAATACAGAAATGAGGCAACAACACAATACACAGGATTTTTCAGATTTTAATCAAATTCTTAGTTTAGTTATTTTAAATGAGTAAGAAAAAAAAGAAACCTTTGACTTGAAATTGCATGAAGTCAAACCTCCCTTCAATGCAATCCAGCTTCACATACTTCTGCTGTTCGTTGTACTTGATCTGGACCAACATTTTACCTGGAACATGCAAAAGCGTTTGGCCTTGTAAAGAAAAAAAGAATACTTTATGGATAGATGCACGCCACATCGTTTCCTTTGTAATATCACAATTTACATATTTGATGCACCATACTTTTTCTACCAGTGCCAGTTATTTATCACACATTTATTTTAAGAATTATTTAATTATTATTAATAAATTATTATTTATTTATTTTTAAATGTGACCTAAAGCGACACACACATCGCAACACACACACAGACAGCTAAGATTTAAGTTACATAGCTTCAGTAAGGTTTTTTTTTTTTTTTTACATAGATTCAGTAACTTAGCTAGCTAACGAAGCTAATCACGTTGACGATGGCAATTGTGGCAATAAATGAGGCTTTGTAAAAGATCGTTCGTTTTATTAATTCGGTAAATCATTTTAATTAATTAGAGGCCACGCTGTAATAATTTGATTTCTTGTTTTAGTTAAATCGAAAAGTGTAATAAACCGTTGCCACGATGTACGTTAACATAACTTAAGCTGTGTGTGTGCGTTCGCCTCCACATTTTAATATACGTTTATGCGCAGTGCTCCATAGCACGTTATGTTGTACATTCTCTACTGAATAAGCACCAATCATAAATGTAAAAGTATGATTAAATTTAACTTACCTTTCAAAGCCACACGAGGATAATGGCGACGTCTTCATGGATTTCACCAGCGACGATTGGAAATGCGTGGGCGGAGTCTAATTACGTCTCTATGGAGTTTGTTTAACACTGATGATCAATTCTGTGAAATAACTCCAACACCAAACACCATTTTACTCTGAATGTGTTTAAATTACTCTTTGGGTGTTGAAATCAACTCCGAAATGTTTAACACTGAAATTTCAACTCTCCAATTTTTGCTGTGTATATATATATATATATATATATATATATATATATATACCTAATTGATTCTTAAGTGGCTTTTACAAAAATAAAAACAATACAAAAGTCTCTACAAAATACTACAAAAGAATAGTGGCTAAATGTTGTGCGAGTGATGTTAGCGTTAAAGCCTCAGAGGAGTATGCTTCAAATACTCTACAATCCAGTTAAGAGGAGCCAGAAAGCAGGTCAAACACAAAGCAAACACATGGATGGAAGCATTTGTTTGGACTCCTTCAGGACGTCTTGACAGCCGAAGCCTGAGAGACTCCATCAGCCTGACAGCTCAGTTCTAGCGGAGAAGCAGCTAATTGCTGTGGGACTAGCATGCTTTCTGTATCCAACAAAACAGGGCGGCCCACCCCACCACCTCCAGCATCACACACCCGAACACAGGTCTCCTCCACTGCCCTGACAAACAACTTTCAAAACAAACACTCCATTTACTTTGCTTGACCTCGCTACTCATGCAAAACTAGCGTGCTAGCTCCAGCAACTTGCTACCTGTCAGCAAACTCTAGATAATCGCACATAATCTACAAAACTAATTTCTCTAGATTAGTTTGTTGTTTAAAACTTACATTTCTCAGTAGCGTATGATATTATCTGTTTAAGCATAGCTTTCCCAGTGAATAGCTAAACATTAACAAGTTAACAATCTATGCAACATTTTTAATTTTAACTAGGCCTCAGCTGAACTTACTAAAGAAGTCATGCTACTAACCTAGCCTAGCAACATTTATCACTAGTGTGACAGTAGCAAATCTCCTCTAAAAATAGTACAACTTTTCATGAATCTAGCTAACAAGTACACAAAGACATGGTATAAGTACGTCTCTGAATCAAACAGTGATTGGAAGTGTGATTCATTTAATTGAGCCAGTTCATTCATATGATTCATTTGAATGCACTGGTAAAAAAATGATTCAATTCCTTATTTAATTGTAAGTGACATTTTGCGCCTTTTTTTGTAGCTAAATTCTGTTAGCACTCAGACTCATATCTTTTGAACTGATTCTTTTTATCTTATAATTATATAATTAAAAGAGATTCTTTTTGTAAGCAGTATGTTGAGTATTTAACTTTTTTTTTATTATTATTAGCTTGACTTATATTCACAGAAACTTAGCTTGGGAAGCCACGGTTTAAAATTCGCTGATAAACAGGCATTTTATTAATCATATTTTGCAGGTTGCGAATCTCCTTCCCTAATTTTTCGAGCCAAGCCTTTCTGGAATGCCACACAGATGCTACACAAATCAAAGGATCGCTCTGTTATTTAATTTTTTTTTGATTGATTAGAAATAAATATATGTAGGAAATAAACTCAGGATGGTGATGACAAAGAGCGGACGGGAGATGGACAGCAAATAGAGCGGGTCTGTTCTCTCTCATTCAGAAAGGAGCCCACGCAACAGACTGCGGCGTACAGACTCAGCGTGGCGCATGTGCCTGTCAGACCAGGAGACACACTCCAGGAACACACACTCTTCCTTTTATTAAAAAATACGCTCCCCTGCTGGTGTGCCAACAGACCTCCGTGATCTCACTTCATATGACAGGCTCTCCATCAGCTCTTCCGATTGAGAGACATCTGTCTTTGTTTGGAGGCTGCGGTAAACATTTCTCGGCTACCCAAAACTGCATTTGTTTAAAGCGAATGTGGGGCGAGAGTGATATTATTCTGCAAAATTGAAGACTTTAAAATCATTTTTCTGGGAATCGTTCATCCAAAATGAAAATCCTGTCATGGTTTACTCACACGTGCATCGTTCCGAACATGCGCGACTTGCGGGGAACACGAAAAGACGTTATGAAGCATGTTCACGCTGCTATATGGCACTAAACATCATCAGGAGCTGTCAAGCTTTATAAAGGATGTCAAATATGAAATGAACAACACTAAAATAGAATTAAAAGCATGTAGTTGAATTAGATGAACACTTCATTAATATTACAGACTTAAAAGGTTAAGTATCATGAAAAGCAAAACTGATTTAAAAAACAAACAAACTGTCATTTCCCAGAAAATGGGAACTTGTGATCATGTAAAAAATTTAAATAATAAATAAGTACTATATAAAACGCACCATTAATTGCATTTTAACTACAAAAAATTTTTATTTTTAAAAAAAATAATTTTAATTGATTTCATTATTTTTATTCCATTTCATTTATTATATTACTAGAATATTAAATTTTTAATATTTTGTTTAAGGAAACATCAGCCTGTATAATATTAAAATGCTACAAATAATATGCTATATATATATATATATATATATATATATATATATATATATTATATATATATATATATATATATATATATATATATATATATATACACACACAACCACATATAAAAATATTAAAATGTTACAAATCTCTATAAAATAAAATATATAAAATATAAAAAAATATATAAAATAAATGGTACCTTTAATATTAATAAGTATATATATACACACACACACACACACACATACATTTACACTTACTAGACAATTTACTGCATTTCATGTCATGTAATTCGTTCAGTCGACAAAATTAATCAGGTGGCACAGTTCTACATGTAGTTCAATATAACACACTGAAAACTTGAAAATTTTGGTGACTAAGTAATTTCCATCACTCAAGCCCATGCGTACAGGTCATCATCTAGCATTAATTACAATAATTAATTCGCTAAAAATGTCTGGGTTCCTCCGGTGGCCCCTCCGGCACCAAGCTTCGCCGTAACTTCAGCGATCATCTTTATTCATTTTCCTCTGCTCCCAATTTAGACTAATTAAACCATGCAACATGCAGAAACGAAGGACAACAGCATGATTTATCATTCGTTATGACTTTCTGATAGATCTGTCATCTGCGTTCATCTGAGATAAGAGCGTTCGTTGAATATTAATGAGGGCTAATGACTGAACGCTCTCGTTTCTGAAGGGAAAGTGGCTGAAAGTATTTTAGATGAGACAGAAAACCTGAGAGATTCATTCAGATGATGCATTTGAAGCTACAAAAGCTTTTCACAGAGATTTGTTTTCAGGTCTTACACGCACTAACTGATAAATTTTAGCTTTTGATCAAATTTGTTGAGTTAAAACCTTCTAATCTGTCATTTATCTTATTTATGCATTGGAGGAAAATTGTGTGCTGCATCCCAATTCACCTACTTACACTATGCCCTAAAAGTATGTACTCTTTTTGTGAAGAAAAAGTACATACTTTTGAGTATGTAGAAGAATAGTAGGCAGGCTTTGGGACATACTACTTCATCATAGCCGCTTCTTTAACAGACGCTCTGTTGCTTAGTTACGTGCATTCTGTCACTGTTTAAACTGCACTGTCAATCATCTTGTTACAACATCATCTACATTTAATTTAATTTAATTTCCTACCGTATTGGAGAGAAATGAAGATGCACGTTGATCTGCTAGTCGCGGTTCTATCATGCCGAGAAATCTGCTCATGTGTTTGTATAATGATGCATTTAAAAGTTAATGACCAAACTTATCATTATAAAAGTTCACAGTGCTACTGCAGATGAAATATAACGTGGATAACATTAAATTTATATTTTTTTATCAGGTTAGACATTACGATTATTTATCCCTCAAATCCGTTTATCTACCTGTCCGTTGGTCGCATATATCTGCAATGTTTGTAGTTTTTTTAACACTTTTAATGCGTGTTTGTAGTTCTAATTGAATCCTCGTTCACCTGTCTTCCATGTCAGGAACTTTAGACTGGTTTGATGCAAGGGTTCAAAAGGTGCTTTGACCAGTGAATGCAAAAACAATAGTAAGATCCCAAGCGGGTGACCACATGACCTTCCCTTGGCACAAACAGTGTGCACCCTTCAGGAACGGAGACACCAAAAAGTGTTTACCAACACTTACATAATCCACTAACGAATGGAAGTGTGAGATGGCTGCAATATAGACCTTTATAGTATTAACCGATTTCCCCGAATTCAACAGACTAAAGAAACCGGAGAACAAAACTAGTGTTGCAATTAGTAGCATCTAGCTGATGGTCTTGACACCATGCTGAGAATATTTGCCATTTGCTAGAATAGTTACTCCAAGTAGAGGGTGCCTTAGAACTATTTATTAGAACTAGTTATTATTAAAACTATTTATTACTATTTAGAACTATTTATCCTCAGTATAGCTTCATCTAAGTCCGTAGGGAGGGACTAAGCAGAGGCCATACCCACAATTGTAGAATCTCTGGCCTCAGGTGCCAAATTTCCCCCTCCGCCTAAAACAGGAGATCAGCTCTCCTTGGTATTTATAAAGGATGACCTTGAACCAAACTTACAAGTGTCGGAAACCAGTTTTTCTTCGACCATCTTGGGGCCACAAGCAAAACTTTGTGATGACCCAATGCAACCCTCCTGAGCACCAAGGAAATCAAAGGTAGAGTAGAAAAAGCATACAACTCTTCCGGACATTCTTGAGTGCATCTATCCCCAGGGGATCTCCCTGGTTGTTCAGGGAATACCATTGATTGCAATGAACTGTCTCTGCCATTGCAAACAGATTGATCTTCGCCATACTGAAATGTCCCCATATAAGTCTTACCACTTCGGAATGGAGACGCCACTCTCCCGGAAGAGGTCCAGTTCGAGACAGCAGGTCTACTGCTTTGTTTGCAACTCCCTGTATGTATACTACCCTGAGAGACAGGAGTTTCAGAGACGACCACGAAAATAGTTTGTTTGTCACCTGGAGACATAGAGCTGATCTGGTGCTACCCTGGTGATTGATGTGATACACTGCAGACATATTGCCCGTCCTTATCAAAACATTTTTGTTTTGCAATAATGGGAGAAAAGTCCTCAGAGAGCGGTAAACTACCCTGAGTTCCAGCACATTGAAGTGGTCTAAGGTCCAGGGAGATTCCCAGAAATCTTTGACAGACCTACCTTCACAAACTGCACCCCATCCCGTCAGAGAGGCATCTGATGTTATCACAGACCGCCTCGCTGGAATGTTCCCTAAAGGAACCCCTTGTGACAGAAAATTCTTGTACTTTCACGGGCATAACATCTGGATACACCTCCGTGTAACCCACATCCTTACATGTTTCCCCTTATTTGGGATGTAATTTAAAGCTGTTTACCCACCTGAGGAGATAAAGATGCCATCATTAGTTGGGAATCCAGCGAAGTCCCCACAAACAGTGTCTGTTGTCGAGGATTTAGATTGCTCTTGTCCCAGTTCACTTTGAGACCGAGAGCTTGGACATGTTGAATTACCATTTCCGTGTCCTTCATGACTTGATTGACAGAAGGAGCACAGATATGCTAGAATTTTTATTCCTGCACACTGAAAAGGATGAAGGGCTGCTGACACCACCCTGGTGAAGACCCTTGGAGACAGTGAAAGGCCAAATGGTAGGACCCTGAACTGGTAAACCCGATCTTAAAAGGCAAAGCGAAGAAATGAGTGATGATTTTGACAGATGGGCACATGGAAATATGTGTCCTTTAAGTCTATGGAAGTGAACCATTCTCCTGGTTCTACTGATTCTAGAATTTGTGTTGTTGTCAGCATTTTGAAAGGCAACACCTTTATGAATCAGTTCAGATGTCGGTCCAGAATGGGCCGAAATCCACCGTCCTTCTTTGGTACCAGGAAATATTTCGAATAGAATCCAGTGAGCTGTTCGCTGGTTCTTATCTGAACAATTGCCTTTTTCTGCAAAGTAGTTGTAATCTTGTTGGCTAAAATTTGTGCCTGGACTGGGTCTTTGACTATGGTCATATGAACCCCCAAAAAAGTAGGAGGACGCCGCTGGAACTGCATCCTGTATCCTTTCTTGATTATATCTAGGACCCAGGGATCTGATGTGCACTTCTCCCAACTGTCCAGGTGTAGTTGGGAGCATGCCTCGGCGACTCCAAGACCGTTATGCAGGGCCTCCCCGGGGTTTGGAACCCCTGGGAGTACGCTTCCTCAGGGATCCTCAACTAGCTGGAGTGGGAGACTGGTCAGATTGGGGAGCTTGATAAAATTGTCTGGTGCCCCTATCATGGGACTGATAACTCCTAGTTCGTCTTCCAAGGTTCTGAACGAGGAAAGTGTGAGGGCTGAAAACTTTTATGGCCATATCTAGTGGGTCCAACATGACCAAATGTTTGTTGGACTTGATCAGCCTAGTATCTAATAAGGACTGAGAGTCAGGGTGAAACACTCTACCAGGAATTACTGGCATATTAGTCAATTCATTCTGAATAGTTTCTGGCAAGGATGTCTGAGCTAACCAAATCTGCCTTTGGGCTAAGATCGCTGAAGACATAGACATACCAATATCTCTGGTAAGCTATGAATGTGTGATGAGTGCTGCGTCAACCAGATTCCTAACATCACGATCTTCTGAACTGATCACTTTCCTCAAGGCACTCAAGACTATCGGCAGAGCGTTTCTCAATTTGGCTGCCTGACTAGCTGCATTATACGCTTAACACATTAGCTGATTTGTCTTCTGACATACTTTACCAGGGCACCTAGGATTACCTGTGACCGAATCAGGTCCCAAATTGGTTAAAGCTGCAATCTCTCACTCCACTGTGGGCATGTTACCCATACCACTCTCAGGGACATATTTTATCTTGACAAATCGCCTACAGCCTGCATTAAATTAAGGTGCCGCTTTTGTATTATTCCATGCTTTCCTCAACATCTGGGAATAATCTCCAGCCACAGGAAAAGACACAGGGGGATGAGCATGAGAAATACTTGCCCATACCCCTTGTTGGGGAGTTGAAACTGTAGCTTCTTCTTTAGTATCAAGACCCAAGATTTTTGCTGCACTTAAAATGTGAGAAAGAATGTCAGAGTGTGGGCTCCCCTCCTCTGAAGCACCAGAACTGGATTCATCCTCATCATCCTCTTCATCCTCCCCCTCACTACCATAAAGGCAATAATTTGCATGCAGTGAAATGATATCCACTGAATCATCCTTTCCCTCCTGGTGTGATAATTCATTACCCAAAGAGGCTGCAGACGGGCGGGTCCAAGGTTGTATGCTCACTGCAGTTGTACGTTTTTCAAATTTACCAGCTAAATCACGTAACGCTGCTAAAATCTGTAACTGAGTATCATTCTTGGGTTCCTATACTCTATTTTGGCCTTACAAGTTTTTTTTTGGGGATTTTAGGAATTTTGGGACTTGTTAGAATTGTCAGGGGTATGATCCCTCTTACGCTTACAAGGATGTTCCTCTACTAAGGGACTTTTAGAAGCTACTTCTTTCCTACTACCAGTTGAGTGTCTGGCTCTCTGCACTCTTTCCTGTAATGTTAACCCTACTGCCACTGCACAGGGTTTCTCAATATTGATATCAAGTAAATGCTGCATACCCAAACAGGATGGGCATTCTCTATGTCCATTTCGTGGGTGCATATCAGCCTGACAAAATGGACATTTTGAGTGACTCATGTCAACACAAATAAACTGTGACAAATCACTGTTCATTAATTATCTTTCAAAGTATGCAAACAGCACTCTTCGAATCACAGCATATTACTCAGGTGAGGCGATAAAGGCAAAGAGGAAGTGGTTGGTCAATCCGGATGTTATATAACAGCTAACCCCTAAGGTCTCCTGACATTGTTATTATTAGGTCTCGAGGATAGGCGGAGGAATGGCGTCATTCAGGATAAGACCATGGTAACAGTCTGAGTGAGGTCGAAATAGATCTGCACTTCGAATTCTAACCGGAAGTAGCAGAGCATACTTTTTTAAACATACTATGATTTGGGACATACTAATTCTATTTTCGAATGCTATTTAGGACGGATAGTATGCAAATTGTGGTGCAGAATTATCTTTGCTGGTAATTTTACCTCTTAAATATTCCGGTTGTATCCAACTCATTTATAATGTCATTTAAATCAGTCTCTCCAAAAACCACAGTGTTTATTCTAATAAAATATGTTTTACTTTAAGGCATGACTTAAGGCATAAATTTTCTCTGAGCTAATTAGATATTATCTTATTAAATTAGAGGACCGATCTAATAATAACAAATCATAAAATACACTTAATAAAATACAATTTAAATTAAAAAATCAATAGTTTTTGCATATTATTTTGTAGTGTCCAGTCTTTCTATCTCTGAATTCAGACTGCGAATTCACAACTAAGAAAAAAAGTTTTTATTCATTATTTTTCAGCTTATTATTATTGATACTATATTTTCAGTTTTGGTTTTATTTGTATTTTATTTAGTTTTTTTTATGTTTAAACTCTATTTAACTCACAAGATTTATTATTATTATTATTATTATTATTATAATTGTTACTATTTGTCCTCTAATGCCCCATTAAACTCATAATTGAACTCAAAACTTAAAATATTAAACAATCTCAAAATATAACAACAATAAAATAAGATTTATAATAACAATCCCAAAATCAATTATTAAAAAAAGTAAAATAAATTTTGATTTGATTGATTTTGAGATGAAATTCAACTCACTTTAAGATTTATTATTATTATTATTATTATTATTATTAATAAACTAAATTAACTCGCAATAACTACTATTTTTATTATAAGATTTTGATTTTATAAAATAGTTTTCGATTATAATTATTAATAATAATAATTTCATAATTAAACACAGCTTAGATATAATATTTTGTTTGCTCTTTATTTTATTTATTTTAGATTAGTCCAATAATAATAATAATAATAATAATAATAATAATAATAATAATAATAATAACAACAACTCATGATAGAAAACTCCTATTTATCACCGATATGTTGTTCTTCTATATGTGAAATAAGGTTCTGATTGGTCTTCAGCACCGCCCATCACCCAGAAGCCCTTCCCACTGAGCTACAGAGCCCAGATAAGCCTCGGCCAGCCCTCACAGCTCCGTATCTACAGCCATCTCTGCTGTCCTGATGCATTCTCGAAATAAACCAGTTCCTTCAGAGCTGATATGATCAGAAACAATTCGGCCAGATGGAGCCGATACCTACTGAATCTAGCCGTCCCCCCTCCCTCTCTCCCTGGCTTTATTTTATCAACACAAATCCAGACGAACAGCAGTGTTTCGAGACAGGAGGTCAGGTGCTGTTGTGTCCACACTGATACTAACTCCTGATTGGTTGGCAGTGTCATCTGCCCGGGGCTCGGGAGATCAGATGGGCTGCGCTGATATCAAGACTCTGAGAATTGCTCTCAAGTCACTACATCAAACCCTTTTTTCCCTGCCGAGCTTCTAGACAAAGAACCGGAGAGGGACTGATAGAAGGACACAAGCCTTTTAACCCGCACGAGCTTCCTGTCTCAGATGGACGAAAAAAGACAGCAGGATCAGGGATGATGGTCCAATGCACTTTAAAAGCCATGAAGGGAAAAGCTCGGTCCTTCACAGAGATGGACTGTGACTTTATATAATGCCTGTCACGTTCCTGAGACACATTACAAAATAGCAATTGCTTTCAACTAATAATTATTAGAATGATTAAACACACTATTTGAGAGGTTAACACTAATAATTTCAAGAGGTAATAATTGTTGTATATGGCAGTTCATGTTGACAACATCTGACAAATTCCAAAAGAAATCAAAAACCGTCATAAAAGTGGTCAATACTACTTGTGTGCTATATTTCATATCTTCTGAAGTCATACATTTCACAGGCCAAGGCTGCATAAATTTCTTCTCATGTGTTGTACAGAATGAAAACAACAGACGGGTTTGGAATAGAACATGAGGGTGAGTAAATGAAAACAAAACCTTCATTTAAGAGCAAATTGTTTCTATAAGAGGAAATCTAAAAGTTCTACCTAGGATTTACTTCACATTCTCAGCAAAAGTGGCATTTAGATCAGACTGAAAGGATGAACGGAGCCGTTAATTGGATTGTAAACATTTGGACACGGGCTTGCAGACACACCGCTAATGCTAATGCTAAGCGTCCAGCCGGCATGAGCTCCCTTTTCACATCAGGCCTCTGGAAGGCAACTTAATTGCTGACTCCAAATGTTAATTGGATTTCATTATGTGTAATTTGGGTAGTTTCAGCTGAGGGAATCGCTAATAAAGACCGACAGTGAGCGGCATTGAAAAGTCGGGAGTGATTATTTGTCGCTTTGTGAAGTTGTCAGGCACTAACAGTCTTAAACAACTGGCAATTTGACTCAAAAACAATAAACAGATGAAAACAAAACAAGACAGAAAAACAATCACTTAAAATTAAAGTGCTGATGCCAAAAGAAAACTGCATGATTAACTCGAATTAAGCTGCCTGATGTTTATTATTAGCGCTGTTTGCTAATCATTGCTATTACTATTGCTTGTACAGAGTACCACATTTTGCAGCCAAATTCGTCCTACACATTTTGTGCTACAGAGATCAATGTGGCTATTAAATTGTTTTTACTTTTCAAAAGTAAACAAAAGGGACACAAACTATATCCAAATACCAAAATATGACAGGGATTTGAGGTAGATGCTTTTGACCAGTAGTACCACTTTGTAATCACCCAGAACACCCCAGAAACGGCCTAGAACATCATAGAAACCACCTAGTAACCACCCAAAACACTCCAGTAACCGCTGAGAACACCCTGGCAATTACTTACTGTAATAACTGCCCAGAACACCTAAATAACCACCCAGAACACCCTACAAACATCCTAGCAACCACCCAGACCACCCTAGAAATGCCCTATTAACCACCCAGAAACTTACCAGAAAAAAACTACTGTGTTGATCACCCAGATCACCCTAGGAACCATCCAGAACACCCATGACACACCCTAGTAACAACCACAAACACTCTACTATCTGCAGAGAGCACCCTAGCAACTACTTACTGTAGTAACTGCCCAGAACACCTAAGTAACCACCGAGAACACCCTAGAAACACCCTAGTAACCACCCAGAACACCCTAGGAACACCCTAGTAACCACACAGAACAACCTAGAAACACCCTATTAACCACCCAAAACACTCTAGTAGCTGTGGAGAACACCCTAACAACTACTTACCGTAGTAACTCATAGAAAACACTCTAGTAGCTGTGGAGAACACCACTACTATTAACCACCCAAAACACCTAGTAGTAACCACCCAGAAGCAACTACTACTGTAGAAACACCATAAACCTATAAACCACCCTAAAAAACACACCTAGTAGCTGCATAGAAACGCCTAAACACCACTAGACTAGCTAACAGAAAACACTACTGTGGTGACACTAGACTAGCAACTACTTACTGTAGTAACTGCCCATAACACATATTTTAGAAACAAGAAAGAACTACATAGAAACGCCTAAGCAACCACCCAGAATACCATAGAAACTAACCAGAAAACACCTACTGTGGTGATGACCCAGAACACCCTAGAAACCAACCGGAAAACCCTAGAATCTACCCAAAACACCCTAGTAACCACCCAGAATACCATATTAACCACCCAGAACACCCTACCATTGTGGTGGGAAGTTTTTCTCAGACTAACAGCAGCAAACCCTTCAATAAATGTATAAATCAAGCGATTATTATTATCCAGTGTCATACTTGGGTACCTAGCACTTTAATAATCAAAAGTGTAGTCAGTGAAATTATCCCTTTTTCATTGAGATATCAAGGTCTGACCTTTACCATGCCAAAACATTCGTACACTCAAACAAAGCTTCAAGGAAATGACCGATTGTGCAAATATCATCAGTTAAAGCAGCCTATATTACTCACGGTGCTGCTGTGTGGACTTTACAATCTATAAGAACACATTAGATTAGGCCACAGTGGAGGATGGAGGTTGATTGTGTGACATTTGGATCATTTCAGAGCATTTCACTTGCATACAGCAAAGCTTTAAAGGGGTCATAATGATGCAATTTCAGATTTTCCTTTCTCTTTGGAGTGTTACAAGCTCTTGGTGAACAAAGAAGATCTGTGAAGCTGCAAAGACTAAAGTCTCAAATCCAAAGAGATATTCTTTATAAAAGTTAAGACTCGTCCACACCCTCCTAAAACGGCTCATTCTAACACACCCCCACATATCTACGTCAGTATGTGGGAAGATATGCATAACCCCACCCAGATGTTCACCCAAAGAAAGAAGGCGTACCTTTTACTCTCGTTGTAGTATTGTTGTTGCCGCTGCCACCATGTCATATAGACACTGTGTGTTTCACTGTGAAAGCGAAACTACTTTGTTTGGTCTTCCAAAAGAGGACGATATCCACTTCGTCATGCCTGGAGCTGATCCATGCTGGTCCCTGAGAAAATACATCAACTTTGCACTGTGGTACTCGACTTTCACCGTGGATGAAGCGGAGTCCAGCCCGGGGTCGTCACATGTGGTTGCCGCAAGCACAAGGTAAGCTACTTCATAGAATCCACCTCAAGCTGCCCGCCTCTGCTCACTCAAGCCGGCCGTGGCTCACTCTAGGCTTCCGGCCTCTGCTCACTCAAGACTGTGGTGTGTGATGCTGTTTTGTTGAGAAAGCAAAACTACTTTGTTTGGCCTTCCAAAAGAAGGCACGACTAGAAGTCATGTTTATATCACGTTTATAATGGGTTTTATGTTTATGTCTCGTCGCTCCGGCCGGACAAGGCTTCACAATATGTTAAAAGGTGTAACATTTCCGTCACACGCTTGAGGCATTCGGCTAATCACAATGCACTGGATAGCTGGTCAATCACAGCACACTTCGCTTTTTCGGCGTGAATGAGCCTTGTAAAAATCGACACGTTTCAGAAGGCGGGGCATAGAAGAGAAACAATAATGTACAGTATGTGGAAAATGTGTTTTTTGAACCTTAAACCGCATAAACACATTTCATTACACCAAATACACAAAATAATGTTCTTTTTAGCAGCATCATATGACCCCTTTAAATGTGACCGCATGATGTGCTTTGAGATCTTTCATGGGGTTTTCAACCAGGGGTCCATGAGGGTACAGCGTGGTCTGCAGTGAAGATATATAAAACATACAGAATTTATGACATTTCTAATGATTTGACTTAACATTAACTAGTGATTTGATAAGTATTCTGTAATATAATAATGTACATGTTTTAATAAAAGTAATTACCAGTACCTTACAAAGTGTTTTTTGATAGTTTGTACAACATACAGATCATTTAACCACAAAACAAATTAATATAAAGTTAATTCTTCCGTAACAAAAATTAAGTAAACAAAGACAGATTATTATAAAATAATAGTTAAAAAAATTATGATTTAACAGGTAAAGAGGTAATTTTTACTTTGCACTTTTCCCTAAAAAATATTTAAACTGATTAAATAATTTATTTAAATAATTTAATGTATATATTACTGTCATTACCATCACACCAAAGAGAAAAATAAAACAATTGTTTTAGAAAAAAAAAAAAATATTTTTAAAATATTTTTAGGTAATTTTTTACAAATCTTTTAAAAATATTTAAATCATTTACTATATATAAATTTCCATGTAACTTTGTATTTTTATAGCAAATAATTGTGATTCCCAATATTACTGTTATTACCATCACAAACATATTAGATTTTGTTTTAGGTCTTACCAAAGTAATCAAACTATTTTCTCAAATATTTAAGCAATTTACAGAAACAGTCAGTTTCTTCTTATTTTAATAACTTAATAACTTTAATAACTTAAGTTAACTAACTACTAGCTAGCTTGCTTTGTTAGCATGTGCAAAGTTTATCCAGCTTTTTAAACAAAAGAGAAATGTCATTACTGTCACACACAATATATATATATATATGATATAATATAATATAATATAAATCCACTTAAAGGTTGATCAAGGCCGTGATCAGATCCTTATTCCAAGACACATGCTTCAACACCTGAAAAATTGTCAAGAAAAAGTGAAGAATCTCTTTTTTCACATTTTTTTACTTGCTTTTTTTGTACTAGTTAATCTACAATAAATTGTTTTATTCACACAATATACATCTATATAAAGAAAGAAGGTGACGTTCTCTCTATTCTCATTCAAACCTCAGCACTGCCTTCCTGAAGGATCTCTGGCTTTTGTCTCAGTTATAGAATTATTCTTGCTTCAATAACAGTGGAGCTGAATGTGATGAAAAGTGAAGCGACAGAGAGGAATTACAAAATGAATGGCAATTGAGGATGCGAGAGAATATTCCCCCGTTCAGGCTCATAACCTCAATCAAAAGCCACATGCAGGTGTAGGATAATGAAAAATGAGAATGTAAAAATTTTTTTTTACAAGTTCTCTCTCCGGTCCTGTCAATGCATTTAAATATATGCTGAATATTAAAATGAACCTTTGTTTGGTGAGATACATCAAGGCCCCATTTAACACAATCACACGAGAGTGAAATATGAAACTTTGTCGGATTCATTATCCTCATTGTCTTCTGTTCATGTGTGTCCATGAATAAAGAATCCAGGGCTCTAACATCGTTCTATTAACTAATTTTTTTATGTTTTATGAATCATTCTATAGACTTAACACTTACAAGAATCCACGTCTAGAAAATGAAATATTTCAGAACAAAGCAACTAGAAGAAATACTTTGCTATAGAAAAAAATGTTACAGAAAATAGCAGATTTTATTAGTTTCTAGAACTTTCCAAGGTCTGAAAACAGGCCCGTTTGCATTTACATATGAAAGTTTTTTTTATTAGTTTCTAGAACTTTCCAAGGTCTGAAAACAGGCCCATTTGCATTTGGAGCACTGTAAGATCTGACATGAGCAGTTTTGTGACAAAGCAACAAGGAAATATGCTGCAAGCATCGCGCTCTGGCATTATTTTAATGTGCTTTCGCGTTACAATAACAAAGCATACACATAGGACACTGCAAATCTGCGTGCAAGTACAAAAGAACTGGTTTGTGTGAGGCCCGCGCTAAGCATTTGCATTATTTTACTGATGGTGCTTTCGCGTCTGGAAACAATAACGATTTCGCACTCTGTTTCGTGCAGCCTACAGCTTCTGAACCGCATACTTCTGTGTACAAACACATGATACTGTAAACATCTTTAAAGAACTTCTAAACATTTTGACATCTGATGCAAACTATAGACGTATGCAGTACGTGTGAAATGTAGGAGTACGTACGTCCTATAGACGTAATGCAGATGAGCAGAGGGTTATATATGTTTATTGAAGATGTAATTGTGTAAATGCACGTCTGGATCTACGTAATTGAGGAAAGTCAACGTTTTCTTTATGTTCTTTTATATTCTCCATTAAAAATGCAAGGCCGCACAGCCCCGCGCTGCAAAATGTCTGAAATGCATGAATGTTTCAGACGTCTTTCATGTTAGCAAACGGAGGATGCGGTCAGTGCAGAAGAAAGAGAGAGAGAGAGATAAATCACATCGAGATCAGACAGCGGCTGGAGCTTCATTCTCTCACCAAGGGAACCATGTTCTAAAAATATCCACACTGTAGTCCAGAGATCGAACGCAGACGCTTGCTGCTCTGATCTTTCACTCGAAATCAACACGCACGGGCACGCAAACTGAGAGGCTCGACTCCTCTGCGCGTCCTGGCCAGTCGGTCCATCGGAAGACATCAGACAGCGTTACTTCAAATAACAAAGAGAAAGAAAGCGCTCGCATTTACAAGTGCTCGCTGAAGCACGTTAGCTAACGCGAAATCTCTCCCACGTTTCCCGGGACGAACATGTTGTGGCTATTAAACATTAAAAATCACAGGCTAGAACTAGACTGACATTTTCTGAAGATTGCCATGTGCAAAACTCCCTGCTATGATGATTGGGTGTAGTGATGGTTGCCAGGGCGACGGTGTTTGGTTGCTAGGGTGTTCTGGGTGGTTGCTAGGTGGTTTGACTTTGATCCGACAAGAAGCCTTCTGTAAACAGAATAGTGCTGGGAAAAGACATATTTCATTTTTTTTCCTTGTCTTGTCAGTGGAAATACAATAAATCACAATGCACAAACCAAAATAATTTGACTGTATATTTTTATTTGAAAGTATTAAAATCTAAAAACTAATGTAGGCCTACTTTTTATCTAAATCGATGAGTCTATAAAAAAGACATTTTGAACACTTGACAAATATATATATTGTTGTATTTTATTATTTATTTTTAATATTCATCATATTTATATATATTTAATTAAAATGGGGCCATTTTTTAATCAGGACAATTTTTATGTTCATATTGTGGCACTTAGGCAGCAACTTTTCTTGTCATTTTCTGTTAAGGTGTGGGCACATTGAAATGTCTGTGAATTTGCGTGACCGACTTGAACCTGTTGTGAAATCTGTGTAAGGAACGTGAAATTGCTGATTGCTTGGATTCCCACTAAAAATACTGTTTTTTTCCAGCAAAATTTTGCAGAGGAACAGTAAATGTGACCAGGACTTTTACCCAGCTTTTCCAGCTTTCTACTAAACCTCAATTAAAGTCAAACAATAATAATATAATATAGAATATATAATATATATATATATATATATATATATATATATATATATATATATTATATATATATATATATATATTTTTTTTTTTTTTTAAACCTTCAAAACCATTGGATTGATGGTAAAACTCATGGATTCAAGAAGTTTCCCGAGGGTCTACAGATGCTAGCAGACAAGATCTAAGGTCTCGTGTCTCTTTTTGCCCCGTCCATGACCCACATCCTTTCAAAGGTCTATCACAGATGCAATTCAGAGACTGATTTATGAAAAAGAAGAACATATCTATAAATAAAAGATCTGGATGTTTCTAAAGTGGTCCGAGAGGTCATTACCTGTCAAGGGCTTTCAGCCCTGAAGCCGTTTGCTGAATATTTCCATATATTCAATCGTTTCGGGCTTCAGTATTTGGTAGTAATTAGCAGAGCATTAGCTGTAGCTGTCAGAAGATGCGCGGCCTCCCATTTGACCTGCGGAATTACTGATGGAATCTCGTATCAGATCCAAAGCTTGTGTCCGCCTCCTACAGTTGTACCTAACCGATCAGTTTGATCCGGTAATTGACTCGGAGGTGATGAGAGAGACAGATACAGCCGGTGGAAAGGGATGGGGTGGAGGGCTTGAGATTAGAGGGATTTGATTTCCTGTAGGGTTTAGCGTGTAGTGGCCTTCATATAAAACTAGCAGGAAAAATGACTCGATTTGCTTTACATGCAGTGGTTTTGCTTCTGGTTTTCCTTCAGGACCTAAAGGAAGAGTACATCCAAAGATGAAAATCTGCTAAAAATGTTCTCCAAGATGTAGATGAGTTTCTTCATCAGATTTGGAGAATTGTAGCATTGCATCAGTGTCTCAGCAAAGGATGCTCTGCAGTGAATGGGTGCCGTCAGAATAAGAGTCCAAACAGCTGATAAAAACATCACAATAATCCACAAGTAATCCACACCACTCCACTCCATCAGTTAACATCTGGAGAAGACAAAAGCTGAAACAAATCCATTAAGACTTTTTTTGTTTGTTTGTTTTTTCAAACTGTTGCTTCCAGCTAAAATATGAGTTTATAATCCATAATAATGCTTCCGCCAGTGAAAAAGTCCATCTTCTGTTGTCTCTCACATCAAAATGTTTGTTTAGGGCTGTTGTGGCTTGTAAATGGTGCTTGATCTGCAGATTTCTCTCCTGATTCAGAAAAGACCACTTTTTCACGGAAGGAAGCATTATTATGAAACTGGGAGCAAGTTAAAAACACTCAATTTGTTTCTTACAAACACACAGCTTTTGTCTTCTCCAGATGTTAACCGATGGACTGGAGTGGTGTGGATTACTTGTGGATTATTGTGATGTTTTTATCAGCTGTTTGGACTCTCATTCTGATGGCACCCATTCACTGCAGAGCATCCATTGCTGAGCACGTGATTCAATGCTACATTTCTTCAAATCTGATGAACTCTAAAATCAACGGATTTGCTGCATAAACACTTGCATCACCAAAACTCTCCTGTTAGCACAGACAGAACAACAAACCTTAATGAAGAAAAACCTTTGCATGATTCTGCACCAGGCATTCATCCAGAATAGCCAATTAGTTAAGAGTTAATTACAGCAGGCTACTATTATTTATATTATATATTTTTATAATTTTTTTTATATTATATATTATTATTATTAATAAAAAAATTATTATTTTTTTTATAGTAATGCTGTTTTATTAATTTTTTTTTGTTAATTCTGTTTGGTTTCTTATGGCTTTAAATCATAATAACTTTTGACATCAAGAGATCGAGAGGCACACAGAATTACTATATCAGGTGAAATATTATAATGACATTTTCCTCTGCGGTGGATGGAAACCTTGGTGAAAGTAGTTCTAGAGACATTATGTGAAGAGCATTATTAGATGTTCTCTGGCTGTGTTACTGGGTTGTGTGTTTGATTGAGGACGCCGCATCTCGATTGACCCTTGAGTACTGTTACACTCACATGTGTCTCAATTCACAGTATTCAAAACCAGACGGAGAGAAAAAAAGTGAGGACAAGGCCATCTAAGAGAAGATTATCACTTGAATCTGAGCAGAAAACACTGCCGAGTCTCTTTCTGCCATTGATGTTTATCTAGACACCAAACTCTAGCCATCATTCTATCTGTCTCATTCTTTATATCCATCTATCTATCAATCCATGCATTTATCCATTCATCTGTATGTCCATCTATGTCCAATCTATCTATCCATTACCCATCAATCTATTTTATTTCATTCTATGTCCAATCTATCTATCCATTACTGGTTGTGTTACTGGGTTGTCCTTTTGATTGAGGACGCCGCATCCTCGATTGACCCTTGGAGTACTGTTACACTCACATGTGTCTCAATCACAGTATTCAAAACCAGAAGGAGAGAAAAAAAAGTGAGGACAAGGCCATCTAAAGAGAAGATTATCACTTGAATCTGAGCAAAAACATTGACGAGTCTTCTCTCTTTCTGCCATTGACGTTTATTCTAGACACCAAACTCTAGCCATCATTCTATCTGTCTCATTCTTTATATCCATCTATCTATCAATCCATGCATTTATCCATTCATCTGTATGTCCATCTATGTCCAATCTATCTATCCATTACCCATCAATCTATCTATAAATTGTCTATCCATCCACTGATGTTTCAACCCATCCACATACCTATTTACTCTTCTATCCATCCATCCATCTTTCATTGGTTCTATCATCTATATATCTATTTACCAATCCATCCATCCATCCATCTATCTACCTACATACCTACCCATCCATCCATCCATCCATCTATCTACCTACATACCTACCCATCCAGGAATCTATATTTCCATCTACCTATCTATCCATCTACCTACCGACCTATCTTTCTATTAATTAAATAATCTATATATCCATCTATCCTCCTATCAACCCATCAATCTATTTATCATCTATCATTCTCTCTACTCTTCTACATATCTATTGACCCATCCACCTATCCATCATACATCCACCGGCCCACCCATCTTTCTACCCATCAATCTATCTATCAATTGTCTATCCATCCTTCCATCAATGTTTCCATTTATCTACATATCTATTTACTCTTCTATCTCTGCATCCACCCAACCATTTTTGACCCATGAATCTACCACCCATATGTCCATCCATCCATTCATCCACCCACCTTTCTACCATCTATCCATCATCCATTCATCTACCCATCAATCAATCTATCAATCATCTATCCATCCTTCCATCCAATGTTTCTACCCACCTACATATCTATTCACTCTTCTATCCATCCTTCCATCCATCCATTTTTGTACCCATGTTTCTTCCATTCTTCATTCTTACATATATCCATCCATCTATCAATCACACATGTAGTGAAGGATCCAATGGACTGAGAGGAGGTCTGGGCTGTCATAACTTTTTGTTTCAGAGCAGTTGCCTGTACTGCCCAGTGATTGGCTTGTTCATGCGCCGTGAAATTCCTCATGAAAGGCCAGAGCTGTTTAATCTGTCCTTCACACCCTCACCCTGCCCTCTAATTTATGACGTGCTGTTGCACCAATTAGCACCCTAGGGCCATAGTGTCCCGGTCCACACTCGCCGGAGAGAGGGACGCGTTAATGACTCGCTGTCTCACTGCTTCCCGCCACCGTGTCAGAGAGAGCAGAAGTGGAGATGACATTCTGCGTCGTGGGAGTTGAGAAAAACACACATCGAGAAGGATCTAAGGGACTGAGAGGAGGTTCAGGCTGCAGGCCTCATCGCTCCATCAATGAGTCAGTTGACCTTTGACACCTCCGGTAAAGCATATGAAGTGTTATACGGAAGCAGATGGCAGTTCTGGAGCTATAGAGCGTGTTAGTTTTACATTATATATATATATATATATATATATATATATATGTTCTCAAAGAAAGTGTGCATATTGCATAACTAGCAATTACTAGGGCAGGTAGCTAACAATATAAAGCACGTGCTTGTCGCAATCTTAGAGGTGAATTTCTAAGTGGCTTTCATGGTGTTCGCCATACTTTAATTATTATGGACTGTAGAGTGGGTTGTTCAGCTAGCATGCTACTTATTATGAATACTGTAATAGCTTTCCAGCTAAACATCTGCCCACTTGGGTGAACCATTATATTTTTTTATTATTATTATTATTCTAAAATAAAATGCATGTTTAATGTAATTTTAGAAAAAAAAGGAACATAAGTGCAAAACTTCTAAAAAATAGTCTAAAAGTACAAAAGCAATTGTAATATATATAATTAATATAATTATTTATTTTTGTTATAAAATAGAATGCATGTCATTTTTGTCAAAATTTAACATTAATAATATATTTATATATGTAATAATAATAATATCTAAATTTACAAAAGCAACATATGCATTTTAATTTATAGTGATAATAATATTTTTATTATCAAAATAGGGTGAATTAATTTTATAAATTAATAAAAAAATCACTTAAACAGAAGCTTCTTAAAAAGTCAGTTAGAAATTGTTAGCTTACTCAAGTTAGCTAACACTTACACTTCAGTTGATATTCTGTTCTCTAACGCAAAGTTTTTCTGACTTTTTAGGTGTGACTTGGCCTATTTTGTGACTAGCTGTGAAAAATTGTCTCACAGAGAAAGTGGAAGCTGCTCACACCTGATTAGCGACTCTTTTATTAGTCGTCTAAACAATGAAGCAATCCAACAATAACTCTCGTCCTGCTTGTGCTGACCTCATCCAGACCTGAAGAACTCAAATCCCAGAGCTGGACACACGGGGCGTAATCTGAACAGGACTGCGATGATGGACGACGCGGGCCGGAGCAAGAGGGACATGTCCCCACGTCACCTCGTGTTTCTAGACACTGTCTCATGCATTTTTAACGAGCGGGAAATTTTATCATCTGTCATAGTAGTGTCTCTCCTCCAGGCAGCGAGCTGACGAAGTGTTTAATATCAGAAATGCAATATTAAAAAGCGTTAGGTTGGGAATTATCCATTACGCCCGAGAGGATGGGAAAACCACCACTGTCATGCCTGGCAAAGCCACTTAACCAGAACATTCAGAAGAAGCAGTGGTTTCAGAAGACACCTGCTCAATCGCTGCATTTTCAGTCATATTCTGGGACTTGAACATAATAGCAGAGAGCAGATATGAAGAGCCGAATATATGATCCAGGTGCTACGAGCAGGTTTGGGGGATCAAGTTAATGGAATAGTTTATGTAAAATCATTTACTTGTGTTACATCACATCGTTTCAAACTCGACCCACGGAGTCCAGAAAAAGTACCAGAAAAGAAGTCTGAAGAGTGAGGAATATTGAAATATAAATCTAAAAATACAACAAAAACAACGTAATATGCATTATATTTTATAATAATTTGTGCAAGGAACATTTTAAATATTTAAATAAATGGTCAAAAATACTTAATATGCATTACATTTTATTAAAAATATTATGCATGTTGTTTATAATAATAGTTAAAATTTTGTGAAATGGCAGCAACAACAAAAGAAACACACAAAAATGTAAAACTTAAAATTAATATAAAAATTACAAAAGCGGCATATTATTCTGAAATATAATGCATATGTTGTTTTCATTATTATTTTTGATTACATCCGTAATAATAATAATAATAATAGTGCGACAGTTTTAAGCTTCTAAAATTTATGTAAAATTACAACATATAGCTACATATATATTATTATTGAAGCATTGCATGAAGTTTGACGTCATTGGTTCTCGAGTGAATGCGCCGCACCACTTTGAACAAGATTTGATTGCACAGTCCATTATATGAAAAAACTGCACAGAAATGTCTTATTTTGTGTTCTACCAAACAAAAAACAAAAACCAAACATACAGGTTAAAAACAACAGGTGAGTTCATTTTTGGCTGAACTCTACATTTCCAACATCTGAAGACACCACTAGTCAACCTGTTACTGTCAGACCCGCGTCCATCTTCATTTTCAAGGGTTTTTCTCGGCACATGTCCATCCTCGGGACTGCAGGAAATGCCCCACATGTCTGTTCCTGATGATAGGATCTGGTCCCCTCGGTACGGACGCCAGCTGAATCCACCTCGGGCTACGCTTGGGGCGTCTCCGGGCCCCTGAGGAGCACAACAGACAATGTTTCAGGGGTCCAGCTGGCCGGTGACAAACACACAGCATATCTCCTAAACTCTAACTTTCATTAACACATTAAAAAACAGCACTTACCTAATATTACTGTATATGCTAATGCCAAGTCTGCCAATGACTGTCCGCTCAGCCCGCCGGACACAGCATCACAGCAGAGGTTGTCTTAACTCGGCTGCATGAAATCGTTCTTTATGGCTGCAGTAGTTTATGCAGTTCCACTGTGAACGATTGAGTGCTGAAATCACAAGGGGCCAGCTCGACTTTAGCGGGCCATTTCTGAGGTGCATTGTGGGATATCACATGACTGCTGGGACACACTGCTTTTCCTGCACTATTCATAAATAAATAAATAAATAAATAAATGTGTGAATAAAAATGTTACTTTCAAACCGAAATGTACACATAGGCACAATTTATATTTTGTCTACCAAACCAAGTATAATTAGATTATAAAATGTCATATGATACCAAATCTGATACAATATAGAGTGTACAATAACCAATTTGCCTGTTTTTAACTATGAGAAAAACTATCCTGGTATATTATGACTAAATTGTTTTAAATTATATTTGGCAATGAAATTATCTATTGTTTTGTTAGTTTGAATGAATTTTAGAAATTTTTATATTTATCTGTTCCTCTCACAAATCTATGGTAAAATGATAATAATTGATTTTTATTTGTTAATGTAATTATTTTTTGTTTAAATGATAATAATAATAATAATAATAATAAAAATTATATTAAAACATTTAATATACACACATATATATATATATATATATATTATATATATATTATATATATATATGCTATATATTATATATATACACACACACACACACACACACACACACACATACATTATATTATTTAATATCATCATCATGGGAGGAAAAGACAAATGTTGAACTTTCTAAAATTAATGCAAAACTACAAAAATCAAAATTATATGCATATTAATAATAATAATAATAATAATAATAATAATAATAATAATAATAAAAGTAAGTTAAAGCAGCTGTGTTTGGGAACAAAATAAAATTAAAATTAACTATGAATGTTTATCCAAAAAAAGGTGCCCGACCAAAAAAAATTTTTTCCCATACACACACACACACACCACACACACCCACAACACACACCACACACACACACACACCACACATAATATATATATATATATATATATATAAATAAATCATGGATATAATGCATCAGGAAGTTGAGATAAAAACTTCCCACAATGAATGCAAAACTACAACAAAAGCACAACATATGCATAAATTTTTGATGTTATGTGATATTTTGACTCGTGATAATCAAGTCATTTACTGATTTTGTTTGTCTACTACAAAGCATAATAATAATTTTTTTTTACCTATGTACTCAATTTTTTTTTTGGGGGGGGGTTTATTATTTATCTAAAAATGTTTTTTTTTTTTTTAATCTAAAAACGTACGTGCTTTTCTTCACACACAAAATATTGAGAGGGTCTGTACATCCATTGCATCGGCAATTAAAATGTAAAGTGCTCTATATGAATGAACATTTCATCACTGATAAGAACCTGAAAGACACTGTAAAAACTAATGCACACGTCAAATCACTGATAACACCGTGGAGATGATGTGAGATTTGAAGCACAGGTGACCTGATTCGTCTCGCTCTGGTCTCAGGACGTGTCTGAGAGGAAAACACACACCATAATGAAGCTGCTCTTCCTTCAGAGTATGAAGAGGCGTTTGTGCTAATCGAGTCTCTTTTGTTTGCTTTCCTCAGACCTCCTCACACGCGGCTCAGGTCATTACTCTCACGGCTGGGCAAATTTGTCTTCCTCTCAGCGTCAGCAACAGCTGATTTAAGACACCTGGAGGACCTCTGACAGCAAAAGCTTCACTGATTGGAGCTTCAATTCAGCCAATTATGCAGCTAATTAGCTAATTTACAGTGAAGTGATCAAGTGAAGCGCGACTCTGCAGACAGCGATTGGGCTTCACTTTACAACACTTTAAAACAGTCATGAATGAATGTCCAATCACACAAAAAACAAGGACAGGATGCATTTCACTAATACAAAAATAATAATACAAATAAATAAATATGGTGCCTTTTCCTTTAAAGCTGCAGCATACAGGAATCAAACCCACAGTCCCTGGGTCTTGTGCCTATTACACGCTCACAACAAAAAGTTACTTAGCATGTTAACCAGATTAGCATGCCAAGCTAACTTAATGCTAATGTAGTTTATGGTAAATTTGATACTTAGCATGTTAACCACATTAGCATGCCAAGCTAACTTAATGCTAATGTAGTTTATGGTAAACTTGATACTTAGCATGTTAACCAGATTAGCATGCCAAGCTAACTTAATGCTAATGTAGTTTATGGTAAACTTGATACTTAGCATGTTAACCAGATTAGCATGCCAAGCTAACTTAATGCTAATGTAGTTTATGGTAAACTTGATACTTAGCATGTTAACCAGATTAGCAGGGCCAAGCTAATTAATGCTAATGTAGTTTATGGTAACTTGAAACTTAGCATGCTAACCAGTTTATTGCCAAGCTAACTTAATGCTAATGTAGTTTATGGTAAACTTGATACTTAGCATGTTAACCAGATTAACATGCCAAGCTAACTTAATGCTAATGTAGCTTATAGTTAACTTGATAGCTCAAGAGCCACATTAGAAAGAATGGAAAATAGTTAGTTAAGCTAACTAGCATAAGTCAAAAAACACAGGCACGGTCAAATTAAGAAAGGTATTTCTCAGGAACGGTAATGAATATCAAAAAAATCTCGTTTGTTCTTTCTGTGTGACTCGGTACAAAGATCATCTGATCAGATTTTGGACAAAATCGGACAAAATTTGTAGGAGGAGTAGCCAAAAAACAGTTTTTCATTTACTTAAAAATGGAGGACAGGAACATTGATGGAAGATGACAAATTAAATATCATCATAATCGGCATAACCCAGTGAATGAAAGAATACAGTAATAACAAAATCTGGACAATATTTTCACAAGTATAAGCGTTTTTGCAAAAATCTTTATATTTTTGGAACACTAGGTGGCGCTGTCTTCAAACTTCTCAGGTACCTCCGGGACATGCCGTCGATGATTCCTACTAATTTTTGTGTCAATATGTCAAAATTGTTCAAAAGATATTGCAATTTAGACAATTTTCAAAATGGCGGACAGGTGGTTTATTTGATCCTGGCAAAATCGAGCATCCACAGATTCGGCATGAACCAAGGAATCATAGACACCAAGATCATGATCTTCTGACTAACAGTTTGGGCTTGGTCCCTAAAAAATATTCGTATTTATATTATTAACAAATAATGTTATTATTATACTGTAGCTTTTTGAGAGGAGCAGATACATGTAAAAATGTCTCAAATTAAATGTAATTATATTTATAAGATATTAATACAATTGAAAAAATATGTTTTAATTATTATTACTGTACAAATCAAGTCCAGGATACGATTCACCCAAACAAAATAATAATAAAAATTTAAATAAATATATTACTTTTAAAAAGTGAAGTATTTCTAAAACCTTTGCATTTGCATTTATATTTGCATATATATTTATTTACCATAAACACATCAGGAAGTTATTTTTAACTATTTGTATCAATATGTCAAAAAATTGTACAGTTAAAGAATTGTGGAAAAAGTGCTGGTGTCATGAAATTAATGTAAATAAATAATATATATATATATATATATATATATATATATATATATATATATATATATATATATATATATATATATATATATATATAAAATTAACAATGTTAAATTGCTTTATTTTCTTCAAGCTTTTTTTTTCTTTGATTCCGGAGTGAAATACGACTTAAACGTGCACTTGAGATATTTTATACTCTTCATCCATATGCTTCTTTATATATCTGTTTGATTTGCAAAGGAATAAATGTGTTTTGAGTGTTACATAATGAATGAACGCTGCCGCTGGAGAGATCAGTGTTATAAGGTTACTCTGCATTCCTCTGCATAAAAACCGTGAGTCCCGTTCATTTCAGCAGAGAGCGGTGACTGGCGGGTGCTCACGAGTTCAACATAATGAATGTGTAACTCTGAATTAGCATGCCGCGTTTTGCTGATACTATAGGCAGGTCACAGCAAACGGGCACTTCATAAATAAACATCCAGTGCTGTTTCCATGGCAACTGCTTTCTCCAACCATTCACATCAATTTAGAAGTAATCAAAAATAATTCCAGCATTAAATATTCAATTGTAATGCTAATTAAATGGCAATTTAACCATCCAAAGGTTTAAAATTTCAGCACACACTGACTCGCACAAAAGCAAGGACTAGAAAACCAATGTAAGGAAGGCTCTCAAATAGCATAAGAGAGTTTGTATGGACTTCAAATAGTGATTAATAGTAAGGTTTGAGCGCTGCTATAAAAGCCTGTGACAAGGTTAAACTCGTCCGAATGCATCCAGTTTTCCGTCTAATAGGAGCTGAGCGCCGGCTGTCTGATATCCGTCCGTGTGTGGATGAAACAAGGTCGTCTGGATTTCACAAACAAGAAAAAACATTTGTGTAAAACCAATTTTCACTCAGAAATTGCTAGTCAACTTCATACTTCAAAATCTTTTATTTACAACTTTGACAAAAATATTTTTACAGTGCACATTGTAATAAGTGATATGTTTTTTTTTTTTAGAAATGTTTGGCCATTTGCCTCGGTGTTAGCATGTTGCTAAGCTAATGTCACAATACACTGAACTACTTTAAGTAACATTGCATTAAGTGTGAAATTATATACATACATATATATATATATATATATATATATATATATATATATATATATATATATATATATATAGTAAAACATAGTTCAAACATCTTTATTTATAGTTATTATAACGGAATGTATTCAAATTATATTCACATTTTTGTGTACCTGAATTGTTTTCTAATTTAGCAATGATGCACAAAATCAAACTTATACATTAAAATAAATAAATAAATAAAATAAATAAAAAAAAAACACTGGTGTAGAAAAATTTCTCTCAGAAACTTTTGCAATTACAAAGGATTGGCCATTTTGGAGGAATGACCGTGGAAGCGCCGAGGAGAAAGCAAAACAAAACACTGGTCACAAATTACTGTAGAAGTACAAAACAAGGATTTGTAAAGAAAAATGTCGAAAAGTTTTGATTTTTCAAAGCGAAAATGTTTTCCTTTGTTGTAAACATAATTTCGTTCCCGTGAGACTAGCATATTCTGGAGTTTACGCTACGCCTTTGTTAGCGACAGTTAGCAGAAGCTAGAGGTTATGGTTTATAACAGGCGTCTCCAAACTTGGTTTTGGAGGGCCAGTGTCCTGCAGAGTTTAGCTCCAAATTGCTTCAACACACCTGCCTGGAAGTTTCTAGTATTCCTAGTAAGACCTTGATTAGCTGGTTCAGGTGTGTTTAATTAAGGTTGGAGCTAAACTCTGCAGGACACCGGCCCTCCAGGACTGAGTTTTTAAGCACCTGGTTTATAACAGTTTAAAGGTATTTTTCCTACACAAATGCATCGCTTCGCTTTAGAAGGCCTTTATTAACCCCACAGAGCTGTATGGAGCATTTTTTTTTAAGATAGATGGACGCATTTTCTGGGGCTTCAAAATATTAACACCCATTCACTGCTATTATATAGCTTGGAAGATCCAGGACATTTTTTTTATATAACTTGCTAGTAAATTTCACAATTAATTATAAAGAAATAGCAAGAGACATTGAAATAATTGTGACATTTTTGAATGACTGAAATAATATTTTCTTTTAAAATGTAGATAAAACCCTTTTTGTTTTCATGTTTTTGGGCCTTAAAAATTAGTCAGAATAGAAATATGCTATTTACATTTAGAACAGCCTTTGTGTCATACTCCTTTGTGTCTCCAGCATTTGGAGCTGAGTTTGGATCTCTGAATGAAAGAAAGAATGAAAAAAAAAACAAGTTCGTCCAATCATGTCAAAGCCCTCATAAACCCCCCCTCAGGCTGCTTTTCAATAATCCATTACTGTGTGCATAAGTTTCAAACGCCTAGAAAGGCACTTCAAACTTTCCATCAATGCAAAAGAGTGAGAGACAATGTGAAAGACCATTTACTCTGAAAACCTGAGAGGTGCTTTCCCTCACCAAAACCACAGCTGAATACAGAACAGCTCGTGTTGTGAAAAGCCAGATGAGCGGACTGTCAAATAAAGACGTGTTGAATCCCTAACATAGTCACCTACATCCAAAAAACATTTTGCAATTACATATATTTGAAGATTGTTTACAAGGTTGTTTGAAGATCAACAAGAGCTGTCAATCTCTAAAGTGAAGAAACTTTCCTCATAATGAATATTCACCACGGCCCTGCAGTAAGGAGATGCAATCCCACAATCCCTCATTTTACACATTGATCTACATGGGCTTTTCACAGTCCATCACACTGTCAGCAGCTCCTAAAGTACCCTAAACAGAAAAAGAAGTGGAATAGGACATATATTTGCTAGAACAGCAAAAATAGCACAAGTTTGACATGTTGCATAAGACATTTGGTGCGAAACCATCAATATCCCAGTGCATTTTGACTGGTTTTCATATGCAAGACCATCTTACATTTGAAAACAATTCACAATAAAATTAAAGGCTCTTCAGAGGTTATGGTAGTGCTTTTCAATGGACTTGGTACCAGTTGACAATTTGGGGTGTTTTTGCATAATATAAAAAAACAGAGCTTAGCTGTAAAACGTTCATGTAAAATACAACACAGCAACTGTATCTCCATTCCATCAACCTTCTGAAATTGTCCCGCTGTGCAAAATTGTTCATAACGAGCTCACCGGCCGCGGCGAGCTAAACGAAGCCACTTCCGTTTCAAAAGCACTGGAAGTCACTGGCAGGTTGATGCTTTTCAACCTCATTCGCCCTGTCACGGGACGGACTTAATTACGCCGCTCTTCTAGCCACACGTCAAGCCAATGTGCCTGCGGGGTGCTGATCCGAGCCCTTTGCTCGCTGTGGGGAAACACGCTCTGACACGCCGGGTGGGTTGAAGCCGGTCGTGTGGCCGGCGGCTCTCACACCTCTGACGGAGCATGGAAACACGGGAAGCTGAAAGTAACCTTCATACTGGGCCGAAAAAATAAAATGGGATCGACTGACTGAGGTTATTACAGTTGAAAAGTCATTTAAGGCTATAATAGAAGCTAGAAGGAACATTTTCCTGTCTTGGGCCACTAAATGGCCATTCATAACAAGAACGATAGCTAAAACGATAACTATAATGATAACACTATACGCTTGATGCATAACCATTCCTGGGTCCAAATGCTCTATCAGATCCCAAAAGCAAACAACAAATGGTGCTAATATATTTATCTTCATATCGATCTCTAAAATGGCCAGTTAGGTATATATGCATATACCAATGGTGTAGAATTTAGTAGGGATGCTAGTGATGCTAGGGACATGTCCCTACCAATATCCAGTGACTACTTAATTGTCCTTAGAATTAATTGAGATATATAGCTTAAATAATACCTGAGAAGTTAACATAAGGTAGCCAAAGTGATTCAAACATAAGAGCACAGTTCAGTTGAATGATAAACTCACCCTCTTTAACTTTATGTTGTTCTGCTGTTTGTGTTCATCTGCTTCTCCCTTCACTCTTTTTACACTGACTATCACTCTATAGAGCAGGGGTGGGCAACGTCGGTCCTGCAGAGTTTAGCTCCAACCCTGAAAAAAACTCACCTGCCTATAGCCTTAGTAATCCTGAAGACCTTAATTAGATTGTTCAGGTGTGTTTGATTAGGGTAAGAGCTAAACTCTGCAGGACGTTGGCACTCCAGGACCGACGTTGCCTACTGAAGACCTTAATTAGATTGTTCAGGTGTGTTTGATTAGGGTAAGAGCTTGATTCAACATTCCTATTTCAATTGATTTCCTATTGAACTGTTAGCAACTGAACTGCAGCTCAAACTATTTCAAATCTAGTCAATTAAGCTACAAACTATCATAATGCACAATGTTTCCATCTAACATGTATTTTGAGCTGCAGCTCGTGATTTTAAAGGGGTCATATGATGCTGCTAAAAAGAACATTATTTCGTGTATTTGGTCTATAGACATGGCGGCGGTGGCAACAACAATACTACAACAAGGATAAAAGGTACGCCTTCTTTCTTTGCGTGAACATCTGGGTGGCACTATGCAAATCTTCTCCACACATTATGGTTTGAAGTAGATATTTTGGGGGCGGTGTTAGAAAGGTTTTCAGGGGGCGTAGAATGAGTCTTAACTTTATAAAGAATATTCTTTGGATTTGACTTTAGTCTTTGCAACTTTACAGATCTTCTCTATGCACCAAGAGCTTGTAACACTCCAAAGAGAAAGGAAAATTGAAATCGAATCATATGACCCCTTTAATGGAGTGTTTTACTAGTTATGTTCGTAGATTTGTGTTGGATGTTATCCTTGGAATGGAAATATTGTTTTATGTTTTTATTTTAATTATGGATATTTTTATATATCTTAGTATATTTTTTTTCATTTTGTTATACTTGTGAAGAATGGAGATGGTGTAGTGTAAAAATGAATGAAATGAGTGACTTCGATCATTCAGTTCAAGTGATTCACTAGCAAAAACCAGATCAACAGAGCCATTCATTTTCGAATTTCAACATCGCTTGTAATTATTTTAAAAACCACATAGTGATTGGGATTTTGAAACTCCGAACCAGTTAAAGGAGCCATGTGTAATGTCTGGCAAAAAAAATCAAGTCATACTCCACATTCCATACCAGATGGGGGCAATATGCCTCAATAAAGTGAATTGGTCTACTCTAGAGTAACAAACGAGAAACGGCATAGTCTCTAACCTTCACAACAACCCTAGAGCCATAGCCGAAGCCTGAAGGACGTTTTTGCCTCCAGAGGAACGTTGGGTGATGTCAAGTGATTTTGAAACGTGACATCTTCAAGGCTACTCCCTTTCACCTTTACCAGTGAATATGTTCATATTCGTTTTGTATTTTTGAGTTGTATATACACATTATTTGAATTAAATTAATTTGACAGACAGCATTCTGCCAACATCAGACAGCTGATGTTGACCAAGCTAGCGCCAACCAGCGTAACCAGAGCTGCCAACTCTCAAGCATTCACCGTGAGACACACGCAATTGACTCTTTTCACACGCTTTCAAAAACTTGACCGCTCTGAATATAGTGAGTGAGTGCGCGCGCGGCCGGGGCGCTCTCTCTCTCTCGCTCTCTCTCGCTCTCTCTCTCTCTCGGGTTCATTATCATCAAAGACATTTCAAGCTTCTTAGGTAATGTTACATTTTAGCATCAGCTTGGTAGAGAGACGGGCTTTGGTAGATAACAGGTGAAAACCGGATCGGATCTGTGGGTAAGTTATAGCTAGCTAATTATCAAACGCAGCTACGGTTAGCCATCGCTAACATTAGCACGTTTATCGAACAGCCTTCGATACATTTCTATGTTATAACGAAAAAAATACGCAAACATATAAAACAAACTTCTACCAAAATACTAACAGCATCTTACTTACCAATCCAAAAGAAATGTTGCAAGTTCGGAGTCTAACCTCATTTCTTTCAAGTCCATCAGTTGTCTCCAGCGATGGAAAGCAGTGCCGATGTTTACTCTGTGTTCGGCTCCTTTTCTTATCGGATTTGATTTGTGATTCCGAGCGCGGTTGTTTCCCTGTAGCGGGTGGTGGTGGTAGGTGTTTCTTGCCAAGGGCTTCAGCCATCCTTCCGCTCTCTTCCCTGAACTGAAATGAAGTAGTGGGCTGTACTTTCCACACGATTGACATCAGCTTCAAGTACGCCCACAAGCCGTGCGAGTTATTCGTGTATTGCAGGTTGGCTGGTGGTTATGTTGCCCGCATACCCGCCTCCCATGGCCGAAACTGGTATTACGACACCTGTCGGGCCGTGGCTAGTAATGCTAATTCTAATTAAGGTTGATATCTCTGCAGCACTATAGTTGACATTTTTTTAATGACATCATCGCCCTTATTTCTTCTCATTCTTTTGATGCGTGTAGGTCATTTTTTGGATATTTTTACCTCAATTTTTACACATGGCACCTTTAAACAATTACGTCGCAAAATGAATCACTCTTTCGAAACGCTCCAATCGGATCGCAAATCATTTGATTCAGATCAGAACTTCTGAGCAAGGATTGCAAATCTTTTTTTCTGCTTTCTTTTTTTATTATTTAAGGGTACAAAATATCAAACCATTAAAGCAGTACAGTTATAAAAGAAAATAAGAAAGAAAGAAAGAATACAAAAAGTACAAATCCATTAAGAAAATTGACCATGGTTTTACTATAGCATATAGTAACCATGTTTTTTATTTATTTATTTTTTATAACCACAGTTTTACCAGCTACAAATAACATGGTAAAACCATGGTTAATGTAGCAAAACCATGGTTAATCTGTGGTAACCATGGTGTAACTATTGGAAACTAACCATTTCTTGTTGTGAAGTAATCACAAAGCACCACCATAGCATTTAAAAGCGTATATCTCCTAATGCAAGCGATTCTACGTTAAAACGAGAAACCTGAGGTAAAGGACGGTCTTTCACCTGTTCCCTGCCGCTTCTGTCTGTACTCGAGCATGTCAAGCAGGTTCCATTACCCCTCCGACAGCCGTATGTATGAAATATAGAAGCTTTAATGCAGCGCTTTGCCCGTGAACAGCAAAGCAATCCTGAACGCTGAGGTAAAGAAAGACGCGATGCTAATGGAAGCTCTGAAAGCAGAGCGTGCCCTACTTCAGCACCGAACACTAATACCGAACAAATACACAGACTATTACTCATAAAACGTCATTCTGCGTTATTTCAGAAGGAGATGGTGTAAATGTAGTTAACACACACCTTGTCAGTGGCGATCTAATACCTGATGGGCCTCACGCTGGTCGAGATAATAACTGAGAAACACACATCCGTCTCAAATTAGCATATGTAGTGCAATTTACTTTTGCCTTCTCAAAATTGAAGGAATAAAATGCCTGCTATCATATAAGACCATACCTGTCATTGTAGTGTAAAAACATCTGTTTATATCCACATCATTATACCAGCCTTCTAGCCTAGGGAAATATAATTTTAGACCAAGTGTCTAAAAATGTTTCAGCTCATAAACATCCTAAAAAAAAATCATATATTTTATTTTGTCCCCGCCTGGGAAATAATTGCGAAATCCATTGTCCAACCGTTGACACAAACGTCCCGGTGAATCTCTAATGACCGAGCCTGGTCTAGTTTATCTCCATCCACCGGAGGTCACATGCCAGGTAATATTGGCCGTTGTCTTGCTAACAACCTGGAGTGTCACTGACTAGCTGTCTTCAGCGTTTGTTGACACCAGCATCTCGCCAAATTAAGCCCACGTCGATGATGCCAAGATTGGGAATTTGTTACTCAAGTTGGTATTCAACCATCAACTTTGGACACGTTGGGTTGTGTTCTAAACCCTAGTGAGCTGTCTTGCTGTAGTGCCTACATAGGGAGCATGCTAAGTGAACGAGGGATTTGAAACATTCTACATAGGAAGCAACTCTGAGTAGTAGCATTAAGTACACAAAACATGATCGCCATAGAGTTAACATGTTGCTAAGCTAATGATACAATACGCTGATGAGCATAAAAATACACAGAACACCAAAAAAGGGGGGGGGGTAATAGTGATTTTTTTTTTTTTTTTGAACTTTTTATGGAGAACTTGAACTAGAGATGGGTCTTATCAACCAACAACCAATTAGCTATTATTATTTGTATCTATTACTAGTTGTGCTTTAACATGCTAACGGTTCAACAATACATTTATAGACAATTACTGACATCTTGCGTCTTGTCTTGCAACCCAACACAATTGATTCTTAAAGACCGACTAGCCAGTGTTGAATCTTGAACTTCCACATACTTGGACATTCAGTAGCATAAAGGACATTTTTTATGTCAAGCATGAATTCGGGATGTTAGTTCCTTCTATAGATGATCTTTGGTAATGGCGTAAGCCCCTGTATCCTAGGGTTCCTGCAGAGCCAGGCTCTCGCTATTTCATCAGAACCAGGAGAAATCAAAGCTTCAGGGACGTCCCTGTCAGGGCGGCCCGCGGGTCGACTGATCCTTGAGCTTTGATGTGCACAGACGCTCGGGTTGCCATGTTGTGGACAGTCTCACCTCTGGGCCGGATGGATGCGTTTGAAGTAGAAAATGTGACTGAATGACTGAACAGAGGTTTTGTCAGGGCAAAAAATATATGACATAAAAACAACAAGTGAGAATTACATGGACATATATTTTTGATCCCTGATCGAGAAAATGGTTGGTTTTGGCAAATGATTGGAACAAAATGGACTGCAGTCAAATGCTAGTTCTCCAGGGCTTTTGCTTTCAGCAAACCATCACAACAGCTGGACATGATTGTCAATTTTAGATTGTTTAAAATAAATCCAGAAAATTTTTTTTTTTTTTTTTTTTTTTTTTACTTAAAAAATAAGTATCCTTAACAAATCATTTAGCCATAACTAATAAGCCATAATTTGTTCATGGCTAATTTTTTAAATATATTTAATTATATATAAAATAAATACAATGAAATATATATAATTATATACAATATAAAATAAATATAACTAATTATTTATATAAAAATCCAAATAGCCAAACAGCCAAAATAAATTATATATATATATATACTGTCTGGCTATTTGAAAAAAAAAAAGAAAAAAAAAAGGTTTTGTTTTTGGATACATACTATTAATATTATTATTAGGACTGTAAAACAATACAATTAATGTATTTAAAAATGTTAAAATATAAAAAAAAAAATAATAAATATATTTGTACATTAAGTTGTATTATATTATATTAAACGATTTAATTCAAATTTAGAAATAAATTAGCAGCGTTTAGCAGAGCAAAAGCAAAAGCAGAGCAAAAGTTTTTAAATCTTGTAAATGTAAAGCTACACTATTTAAAAAAAAAAAAAAAAAATGTTGTGCTACTGAAAATGTAATTAGCTAAAATGAAAATGTTTGAAATGTCACAACTTTTAGTTGCTGACCAAAGGTTTTTACATGTTCTGACCTGAATGATTTGCACCAACATAAAACAACTTATTGTGGGGAATAAAAAAGCTTGTAAAAAAAAATTTAAAAGTTTGTTTCATAAAGGTAACAGAAGCTAACTATAATTACTGTTGCGTTATTTATTTATTTAAAAAAAATAGCTTGTGGATAAAAATCCTTATTCGTTTCAGACAGCTACTTGGAACGTTGTTTATTTTTTTTTTTTCTTCTCTACTATGATTATTATGGTTGTTTTTTGTTGTTGGTGATATTTTTCATGGTAGGGTACAGGGAACTCCTTTTAATGGATTGCAGGCTGAAAAAGTCCAGCCACCGTTACACCCAAAGGTCTCTTAGCTCCAGATCTTTTAATACGCATAAAAGACGCGTATAGCCCAGTTAAATGATGTCAGCGTAAATCAAGACAGGGAAGAGCCTGTACTCCAGACGGAGATGCCGATGCATTACCCAAATAGCTCAATGACTCAGCGTAATTCTCCAAAGAGACCCTCCGTTGATGGTGCGCAGGAGGGAGGAGGCTTCAATGGCGGCGCTCCGTCACACTTGCCGAAACTGGCAAATGAGTTTGCTTAATGAGCGCCGTGGTGAGCGAAAGCTGTAGCGGGATGGAAGAAAGCAGCCGAGTGGAGTGGAGGGTAGATTCATTCACAAAATGAAAAGCTCTAGCACTAAATTAAATTACTGCTGGAATGGAATTACGGGGGCGGTGTACTCCGCACCGGTGCACTGTTGGAAAGCAATACCGCTAAAAGCCTTTCAGTGGATTAATGCCCACACCTCCCCCATCGCGTCGTGTTGTCATCTATCCATGTGCCTTTAAACGGCAGCGACCCATTTGCTTTCTGTTGTGACGTGACATGACATACAGCCAAGTATGGTGACCCATACTCAGAATTCGAGCTCTGCATTTAACCCATCCAAAGTGCACACACACAGCAGTGAACACACACACACCGTGAACACACACCCGGGAGCAGTGGGCATCATTTATGCTGCGGTGCCCGGGGAGCAGTTGAGGGTTCGGATCCTTGCTCAAGGGCACCTCAGTCGTGGTATTGTTGGCCCGAGACTCAAACCCACAACCTTAGGGTTAGGAGTCAAACTCTCTAAATACTAGGCCATGACCTCCCTTGTTCTGCTGAACGCCAACAAGCAACAAAAGTCCCATTTCTGGATCCAAAATTGTGCTGGTGAAGCCGTTTTGAAACTTGTTTGCCTAGCTGCATGATAATCGTAATGTAGTTGAAGTCAAGATACTAAAAAACTACAAACTGCTAGTAAAAAGTAGTAGCTATATGTTGAATCTTATTTAAGAGACATGAGATTATAAACTAGCAGATGAAAACAGCCGCATTTAAGTAATTTTGTTATTCAAAATTATAGGTGTAAAACTCACAAAACCTTTGTTTTGCTCTTACATCTTAAAAAAAAGTTGTTATAGGGACGGGAAAGCTTTTAAATTTACAAAATGCATAAATGTAAAAGTTTTCTGAAAAACTTGTTCTTCATGGTCTTGTACGAAGATGTTCTCCAACATGTTTTCTGGTTAAAAATGGCTACAAGTTTTGTTGAAAAAAATATTCTAAAGTTTTGAAACTATGTAAATGTGTAGCTACACAATTTTTAAACGTTTTAACGGTTAATGTGCTATTGAAAAATTAATTAGCAGAAAATCTAGCCTAATAATTTTTAGTTAGTTACTCACCAACACTGTATTGGAACAGTAAAGACAAAATTGTTTTGTTTGCTGTGGAGTCAAGACATCTGTAAATATGATTAATAGATGAATATGAGACAAAACTACAGAATGTCACATTTTATTATTGGCTGATTTAACACAAAGATGTTTTACCAGCTAAGAAGATCAGCACTTTTAGAGCACTTTTAGAGTGTCATCTGTTTATCTGATGTGAGCATAAGTATTGGAACAGTTGCCTCACAGAACTTTCTAAGTGATCAGCTGTGTCCTGTTGTATTAATTCTTCAGATATTAAAAGCAGCGAATGTGTATTTATCAGTTATATCCATTGCTTCTGCATTCTACGTCTTGCATTCGATGATGACACACACAAACCAGGATGAAGACGAGGAAGCCGACTCTGAAAGAAAAGCAAGCAATTTGGATGCTAAAAGAAAAGAGGAAGTCAATTAGAAACTAAAGGAAAAAACAAAGGGCATGGAGAAATCAAGAGTTTGGAAACCACCGGCGACATGGGCAACCAAGGGCAACCTGATCGGCTGAGAAAAACAACAGTAGTTGATGACAGACAAATAAAAATGTTGTGAAAATTAATCCTAAAAATACATGCCTGTAAAATCACCAACAACCTCCAGAAAGCTGTCAATCAACAATCCGCAGGAGAATTTGACACAGAATTACAGAAGCTAACCAGCAAGATGCAAACCTCTGATCAGCACCAAAAATAGAAAGGCAAGATTCTTCACAAATGTGAGCCTGTAGAGTTGATGGACCGATGAGACAAAGATTAACCTTTATCTAAGTGATTAGAAAGCAAAAGTGTGGGGGGAAAAGGGAACTGCAAATGATTCTAAGCACACAACCTCATCTGTAAAGCTTGGTGGAGATGGCTGTCTCTAGAACAGGACCTCTTAATTTAAATGATGACTTAATGTATGATGGCAGAAGCAGAATGAATTTGGAGGGGTACAACATTTTCTTGGCTATCAATATTCAAGAAAATGCCACCAAACCCATTGGAAAGCATTTATTATTAGATCAGGACAATGACCCAAAACACCCTGCCAGTTCAGTCAAGGATTTTATCAGGGCAAAGAAATGTAAAGTCTTAGATTGCCCAAATCTATCTCCAGATTTAAATCTGATTGAACATTAATTTCATCATGTGAAGAGGAGACTAAAGACAGAAACTCCCCAAAACAAGCAACAGTTGGAATTGGCTGCATTAAAGGCTGGAGAAAAGCATTTTTAAAAGCATAAGAACAAGAGAGTCTGGTGATGTCTATGGGTCAAAGACTCACTGCTCTGATTGCACGCAAGGAATCTGCAACTAAATATTAGCTTTTAATCTTTTACATCTGCCTTAAATTCAACTGTTCCAATACTTATGCTGAAACACTCAAAGTTTTGTGTTATTGGGAAGAAAAGCTTAAAAAAAAAAAAAAAAAAAAATGTAAAAGCAGTTTACACAGGTTTTGAAAAAAACTAAAAGTGTTGTTATTGTGGAAAGTATAATCATGTTTAACAAGAGAAAAGAAATAAGAAAGTGTTCATTACAATGTAAACACAGAAAATAATTTAGACAAATTCTAGTTATTTATTCACCAATACTTTTACTTCATGGTTGGATGAAAATATCAAATATTTATTTTAGATGTTCTGACTTGCACATTCGTAAATTTTACATTTCTCATGAATGTAAATGTTGCCTAACTGAAAAAGTAGTTTCTCTCCAACGCTGGTTCTGTTGTTCCTCACTGCCTTTTACAGATATTTTTTAGATTTTTTAGATATTCTGTTTGTCTGCATGTTTTTTTGCAAAATATTTGTTATAGGTGTTATAGGGGTATAATTATAATCACTTGTTCTTGTTTTGTTCATTGTAACTCACACGTTGTGACTCACTCACCTCTGAAAGTTTCAACTTCTAAAACTCTCAGGATTGAAAGAAAGCCTGTGACACTGAGGAAGTTAAACAAACCAAATCACTGTGGCTGCCAATAGTTCAAAATCAAAAGTGTTGGCATGCTTCTTGTGAAGAAATGTCACAGCGGTTTGTGTGCAGTCATCCTTTCTTTTAGAAGCAGAGTGAATACAGCAGAGCTTTTTGAGGCACACAATCCAGGGACAAGGCAACCAATTCAAGGATTGATTCTTGCTTAACTGCTGTGAACAATGAGGGTAATTTCACATCTGAAGGTAAAAATATCCTGAATGTGAATCACGCAGTTAGCACTGCCTTCACTTTCACAACCAAAAAGTGTTTTGCACAAATGCACGAACAAATTGCACTTAACCTGAGTCAGGCTTGGAAAAAAGGGCCATTTCTCAGTGACAAACAGCATTCAGAAATACACTGGTCATGTGTGTGACTAGAGCGCTGCAGTGAAGATCGTTTGGCACAGTGACCTAAACACATCAGAGTAATGGTCACTCTGACGTCCTGACATTGACGGATCGCTCTCGTTTCTCAACCGCAGACACGTGCAACGTCAGTATCTCAGTCTGAATGAGCTCCAGAGGACTTTCTCTGACTTTTTTTTTTAAATATCCTACTCAATTTTGTTTATTCTGAACAGCAAGAAACCACATTAAATGGAATAAGATAGTTTTAGTCTGAATAGTCAAGCAGTGAGATGCCATAGAAATTAATAAAGACAGAATTTCATTACTACTGAAACAGGTACTACTGTAAATACTAAAATATATTGACAACCTTGTCTAAATAAGCAAATCGAATTTGATTTAAAATATGATTCAAAATGTGATAATAATAATTGTTTTTTAAACAATAGAGCAAATCTATTAGAGCAAGTCAATAGAGCTTTTTTTTTTAAATGTGATAATAATAATTGAGCAATAAATACAAAATAAAGCAAATTTCCAATTGTGCTATATTTGCGCACCAAATTTTAGTGCAATATCATCCACAATTTACTTTATTTATTAAGAAAACTCAATTAAAGTAATCCACACCACTTCAGTCCATCAATTAATGCACCGTGAAGAGAAAAGCTGCATGTTTGCACACCAGATGTATTTATGTATTTTGTGGGTAAAAGATGCATGTTTGATGTTTCTCCAGTGAAAAAAGTGCATATCTGCTGTTGTCTCTCACATCAAAATCCAAACACATATTTGTTTAGAGCTGTTTAAACAGTGCTTGATCCATGCAGATTTCTCTCCTGATTCACACAGAACACTTTTTCACTGGAGGAAGTGTTATTATGGATTACAGATTTTAGTTAAAAACATCTTTACGCTGGATTTGTTTCAGCTTTTGTGTTCTCCAGACATTAATTGATGTACTGAAGGGGTGTGGATTATTGTGATGTTTTTATCAGCTGTTTGGATTCTGACGGCACCCATTCAGTGCAGAGCATCCATTGCTGAGACACTGATGCAATGCTACATTTCTACAAATCTTGTGAAGAAACAAACTCATCTACTGTACATCTTGGATGGCCTGAGGGTGAGATGATCTCGAGCAGATTTCAGAAGTCAGAACAGCTGAAATTACATTAACGTGAAAAAAAAAAAAGGATTTCGAAGGAAAAAATGAAGGACTTTCAGTTGCCAATTATTAAAATCATTGCTGCATTTCGAAACTTTCCTGAATGCATCTGTGAAAGTTTCTTGTCCGCACAAGTTGGGTAATTACAGATAATTGTCGCAATCACAGTTAGTTCAGCACCTGCATTATCTGAGAAGAGCATTTTAACATCTGAAATAATGCTTTGGAGATGTATGGGGGGGGGTAGATTAAATAAATGTCGTGATACGTCGTCGTTGTCTTCCGTACCTGGGCGTACTGGCATAATTACACGGCACATCCAGCGACAATAATCATCACGGCAAATTAATCTGTGTAATCGCTACCCCAATCATAAGCAACATAATTGCTCTGACAATCAGGGTGGCACTTTTCAGAGGCATGGGAAATGCTTGACGAGAGGAAAAACGGCTCGGTGTGACAGCTTGCACAAATTGAAGCTCTTTTCTGGGCTTTCGTGTAACGAGTTTGGGTTAAATTGCTCTAAATTACCGGCTTCCAAAAGCTATTTGATTATATTGTATGTTACGTGACTTTGGGCTGCGTTAAAACAAATATTTGTAAACTTAATTATGGCTAATGTTTCTTCGAAATGCCTCTCTGGTGAAAAGCACAAGGCAGTGTGTCGGCGGATTGAACCTGTACCTGCCATCTGTCTCCCACACGACGTCAGAGACTCGGTGTTTAACTCTACAATGCTTTTGATGTTCTGCTAACATCTCAACATCTACTGTCTGATCTTATTGTTTCTTCCTGTTGAGGTGCTTACTGTATTTATGTACTATTTTACATGTTTAAAAACAACGTGAAATGCCGTTCACAAGTAATTTATCATTATTTTGAATGAAACAACATTGAACAGAAAATAATGCAATGACTCTGTTGTAACCATCAGGATTTTGTTGGCTCAAAGCTTGTTTTCCTTCTGTAAAACAGTGTTTCATAAATCATGCTCAAAAAGACATTTACTAATCGAACAAAAAAACTGGGTGACTTTTGATTTCTTATATTCAATATCCTTGCATAATACTGTTTGGCGTTTGCCGCTGGCCTGCAGTCATGTGAGATGATTGTGGTTTGGATCAGCAGATGTGTCCCCGTCCCCTTCCACACGGGCTCCTGGGTGACGTCCTCAGACAAGCGTGGCTAATATGGGCCCATCAGCAGTGATTATAGGCGGCTCTGCCAGCCAGATCCCCTGCAGTCTCCTGCTGGCGGACGGCCATCATCGTCCCGGCCCTCACGCTGCTGGCGATTCTGCGAGACGCACAAACAGAGATGGGCGAGATACAGCTGGAAGCACGCCGTCATAAAACACACCTCAGATGCAGGCTAAGAGCGGCTGCCAAACACATGCATGCTCAGTTTAGCGTTGTGTGGATTTACCCATCAGCCACTGCGGTATAAAGACTCACGAGTGAATTTCACTATGACAAACACAAGTAATCATTTGCATTTGCATAAAGAAAACACACATAAATACAATATAAAAGATTTTAAACCTTTTTTTTTTTCATGACAATGTAACAGTTTTTTACCGGAATTCTCATTAATCATTACCATCTGGATATTTCAGATTTGTGTGTGTTTCTTTCTTTTCTTTTCTTTTCTTTTTTCATTATTGTACATTATTATCATATTCATTAGACGGAAATATTGTTCTTTGTAGATATATATATATTTATATTTTTGGTATTTGGATGTTTATGTGTGTTTATACATACAGTACATAAAATAATCTTTTTGAGCTTTGCAGCCAGAAAAAAAAGAAACTAATAATATAACATCCAAGTGAAAGATAAAACATGAACAAAACAAAACAAAACAAAAAAAAAATACAAATAATGAATCAACTCAATTTAAAGTTAACTTTGGCAACTTTAAAAACATTAAAACTAAAATAAAAATAAATCTGGTTACAGTTTTACATCTTAAAATAATAGATTGATAAGTATTCAAGTACACACACGAATACATAATACATTATATATTAAGTTTTACATCTTAAAATAATAGATTGATAAGTATTCAAGTACACACACGAATACATAATACATTATATATATTCTGTGTGCATCTATACACACACACACACACACACACAAACAGTACACAAATCTATTGTAAAAAATTAATTACATTAATTGAAATACTGTAAATAAATTAAATGTTTTGTCAAATGAAAGAATAAAAGATTAATAAATTATAATATATAAATTAAATTGATACAATACATAATTATTATTTAAGAATAGTTATACAAATATAATAGTAATAATAATAAAGTAACCTGAAAAACATGAAGTATCCTTTGAAAAAAATTGTTTTTTTCACCATAAATATTTTAAAATATGTTGTTTTTTGTTTTATGTTTATTTTTATATTTTTAAAAAAATACGAAAAAAAAAAAATAATAATAAGGTTGCATTCTAATCACATTCTAATATCTTTTGCACTACAGTTGTGAGAATCTAGTAAGAACAATGTGAATTTAAAGTAAAAGTAAAACATGCATGAAAATGTGACTATTCATCATGAAAACATGTCATGATACAAAAAAAACAAAAACAACAACAACAACTTCATTTTAAAGTTAACATTGTGGACTGCTATTGTGCACCAAGCGTATCTTGTGTATCTTTTCCTTCCCAGTGTTTCTTTCGACTCTCTCATGTCTAATTAACACCAGGCAGAACTGTGGCGGAGCAGAACTTTATGTAAAACCTGCAGATGGTCAGTTTTTCAGAGCTCTTCCTCCAGACAGTCACACTGACACAGTAAAAGCACAGCATTTCACCCTCACACGGACACTAGCAGACCAGCTTTACAGGTCAGATGCAAATGACACCGCACACACAATACCGCTAAAGCTAACTTCCTCACACCTTGCCTAGTGCTTCATGCAACTGGCTTATTATTGTTGTTCCCTGCTGAAAAAAACAGCATATGTTTTGACGCTGGGATGCTGGTTTTTGCTGGTCCTTTGCGAGTAGTTGTTCATGAAAATGGATTATTGTTGTTGTTCCCTCCAGCATCCCAGCGTCAAAACATACCTAACCAGCATATACTGTTTTTTCAACAGGGTTAGCATTAACAACTAACCAGTAGGGCAGTGTTATACTATAACTCTAAGCTAAACAGTTGGCTTAGTTGATGTGACTGATTTCTGGAAATTTCATATATATGTAAATGAGCTATAAGCTTTCTCACACATTGGCTAGTGCGCTGTTAGCTTTGTGTTAACATTAACAGCTGACCTATATGGCTTAATAATACTCTAAAAGCCAACAAATCAGTTGACTTGATATTAGCTAAGTTTACAGCACATTCAGGGTATTTTCTATATAAACAAATGAGATATGCATATGCTGCCTCACCTTACTAAAAAAGTCAGGTTTCAGATACTAGCTGTGCTTTGCAGCTTAGCAGGTGGTTGTAGTTGGTCATAGCTGATCCAAATCAGTTGTTAGTCAGTCCAAATTGATCATTCGCTAGTAGATCAGACTAAAAAGTCTAAAAAACTAGCTTGGACCACTTTAAGTTAGCTGTTAGCTGATTGGTTGCTAGTCAAAGATGGTCTACTATTAACTACCTGCAAGTAAACAGATTTGTAAAAGTAGAGTAAACCAGTAATCAGTATTTGATATTAACTGGATGGAAACTCTAAAAACAACACAAAAAGACACAATACGGTATGCTTAGCATTAGCAAAAATGAACAAACAGTTTAGCGAGAGCTCAGCTGTGGTGAGATAGATCTTAGAATTTAATCGCAGAATGAAATGACGGGTTGAGAAGCTCCTGTAATGAAATGCAGAGGACCACGCTCGTTAATCAATTCGTCTGTTGAGCCATCACAAGGCTAAAGCGCTAAAACTAGTGCCACCCAGACACCTCGTAATTACATGCTTCCCTGCTTATTGGCCACCACTTATTCCTTTTAATCACTTTGGTGTCCAAGCAAAAAAAAAAAAAAAAAACACTCATTGAGGTCTGCTAGCCCTCAATGTCACGGGCAATCTGTTTCAGGATGTGATGATAATTTGTGGTTAACATGAATAGTATTTAATATTTGTCCATTTCTACAGTAAGTGTTATGGCACACATAATATCCAAGGGTTGAAGTTATAATTACAACCTTTTGAAAAAACGGTTGAAAAGACACAGTGGCAATGCTAATGCATTGCTATGCGGATGCTAAGATGCTTTGCTACGTGGTTGAAATGTATTAGAGCTCGTTGAATGGCTTAAAAACAGCTAGGAATTTTTTTAGGCATGTTTGGCAAAGAAAAACACAGATAACAAGCCTCTGTAAATATTTTATTGACGTATCATATTGATTTCTTTAATCTATAATAGTGCCCTGAGCTCTTACTTGTTCTGCCATGTGTAATATGTGTCTATGAACACGTTTCTGAGTTGGAACCAGTTCAGATGTGGCTGCGGGTGATAAGAGCCCCTCTCCACCTGACACCCGTTCTCCGCTCGCTCCTCGTTCCCCTGCTCTCCGGAGCCCCGGCGTGGAGACGGCATTTTTTTGAGAGCGAGCTGACAATAACCTTCAGTTTTCATCCTACCAATTTCTCTGTTCTTTCAAGGAAGCATGAATCTAATTTAGGCCTGGGAGCTTCACGGCGCTCGTCTTTGATCTTCAGCTCTCGACGAGTACAAAGAGTGAGCGCGACGTCGAAAGAGTATGGCAGAAAATCAAGAGAGAGGCAGGAGCAGAGAGAGGGAATAATCCCACTTCCGAGAACCAACAAAGTGGCACGTCAGTATGTAGAATCACAAATTCTGTACAGTATTAGATTTAAACGACGTACCGAAGGTGAAATATTGCACCTATGTCAGCATGAAAATTGTCCCTACCTGCTTTCCTTATGTTTTTGGTTATATTGCACACAATACATTGGTGCATGTTTACTCCCGTAAAAAGGGTTTGTTTTAATATCTTTCTGTCGTAAACGTTTGAAGAAATGCATTAAATTGCATATTGTCTTTTTGACTGACATCATGTAAAAATGTTTTTAAAAATTTGTGGTGCACAGGTTTCCTTATGAAAACTGTGCTATCCGAATTTTACATGCTAAAACGTTAGCTTAAAGTTAACATAACAACATGCGACAAAAGTCATAATGTCAGAATTTTGCATGCTAACACGTTAGCTTAAAGTTAACATAACATGCTACAAAAGTCATAATGTTAGAATGTTGCATGCTAACACGTCAGCTTAACAAAGTTAACAAAACAACATGCGACAAAAGTCATAAATAAAAATATTAAAAAGGTTTTGCAAAAAAAAAAGTTGTATGTGGCGCACAGGTTTTCTTATGAAAAATGTGCTGTACTAATTTTGCATGCTAACATGTTAATTTTAAAAAATTTAAGTTAACATACAAAAAAAAAAGCGCAACAAAAGTTAGACATTTTATACTTATAAGTGGAATGTAAATTTTCCCTTTTCTTAAAAAAAAAAAATCACATTCTTGGTCTTGCTGTGCATAATTCATTGGTGCATGTTATTCCAACGAAAACATTATTTTTTGTCATAAACATTTGTCAGAATGCAATAACTAGCATTTCCTGTCTCTGACATTGCATAGTTTAAAATAATAAAAAATAAATAAATAAATAAATGATAATAAAAAAAAAAAGTTTATATGTTGCACATTTTTTTGTCCTAATGCATGTTATTTGTCTTATTGCAAACAATTTATTGGTGCATGTTATTCCAACAGAAAAAGTTAAAATCATTATCTTTTTGTCGTAAACATTCATCAGAATTAACTGACTTGCATCATCCGACTCTGAGATGAGGCTAGCTTTGCCTAATAAGTGCCATAATTTAGTAGTTGAGTTAATACAGTAATTTAATGCAAGTTAAAGTTGATTTAATATTTAATAAAGGTTACAGCGAATAATGATGAATCTCAAACAGAAGAGTTACCTTTGGGAGATGCTCTCAAGGGTGATTTTGACCTTCAGGCTCCACATCTAATCACAAATCAGCCTCTGATATCAAGTAAAAGATCTTTGGTTAGATTTAGAAGCACATTTAGGGAGTATCAGGCCGAAATGACGTGAAGAATACAAAACACACAGCGTAATGCATCTCAGAGAAACAGTCCTGCCTGGGGTGAAACGAGGCCCTTTAAAAATTCAAGCCTGCATTGAGTTATAGTGAATGATGTGCCAAGGCCTTTTGAGACGTACTTGTGTGTGTGTGTGTGTGTGTGTGTGTGTGTGTGTGTGTGTGTGTGTGTGTGTGTGTGTGTGTGAGAGAGAGAGAGAGTTAAGACATCTGAGATGGATTCAGTGTACAGCAGAAAACAGGAATGAATTAAATATTAAGTATAGAAATGTCTAGTGACGTTTCGAATCTCATCATTCACCGAAGAGGCTTTTATTCGTTTAAATGATTTTTACTTGATATGTTCAAATTTAGCATGCTAACATTGATGATAAAGCAAAAGCAAGCTAACATATACAGAAAGGTAAAAGGTGGTTCAGAGCATGACATTAATCTAATACATAAAAATACAAATAAATCAATAAATGAATTAAATATAAAAGTGAAAATCGAAAGACTTTACAGTATTTCTTTGAAGTCAGTCTTGGTCTGAATTTCACATGCTGCTAACATGTTTCATATATATATATATGAATATATTTGTAACACACTAACTTTAACTCACACGTTAACTTGCTTAATTCAACACAACGAAAGTAATAAATAAAATATAACAATTAAACTGTCTATGAAGTTAAAAATCATCAATGATAGACGTTCAAATGTTCTCATGCTAACATTTGTAAAATGCTGATATTTAAAAGTAAACAAAGTAACTAATGATTTATCACACATAAAATGATAAATAAAATGTTTATAAATAAAATGTTTATAAATATTTATAATAAATATAATTGGATATTTCTTCATTAGAAAATCATTTTAAAAATACAAATCACTGAAAAATAATGGCTGTGAAAGACATCAAAAAATAAGAAATTTTACGAAGTTTAAAAGGTTTACAAAATTCTTCAAAAATTAAAAATGGCCAATAAGAGACATGTGATTCGTCACGGCAAAAGTCAGATATAAAATGTAATGGATAAATTATCAAATAAATAAAATAAATAAAACTAATCATTTATGAATCCACAAGTATGATTGTGTAAAAATACAAACACACCGCTCTGCTGTCTTTTCTGTCTAAAGTGAGATTGTTCGCATTTACAAACGTCCAATTAAGCTTTGAATCTCGGCGAGCGCTGAAGAGGCCATTGTTTAGTTGTCACCATTGTTCAGTGCCAAACCACCTACTCCAACAACATGTCATAATATAAAAGCAGTGAAGCAAAAGCTTTTATTTGGCAGGAGCACTTCCCCGTCATCCTCCTCTTCGTTTTCCTGGCACTCCCGAGCGCTGGACTGATACGTCTGTCAGATGGACAGGTCTGTGAGAGCCGCTGTCCCCGAGGGCCGACGACACACATCAGAAGGCTTTTGGAGTGGGCGTCCCCTGTCTGCACTTCACAGAGACAGAAAATCACTTCAATGCATTAAAAAACTCACCTGCGGGACCCGGACGGGACATCCTGCCACTTCACACTTGAGCTGGACGACTCCGATGCACGGACGCTTCCAGACACGGAGCTAAACTGAGCCGCAGAGCGCAGGCTTTTCACACCGCAGCCACGGGATGCCTCGCTCTCATGAGGGATTACAGGGATGAGAGCAAGGGAACATGACGTTTGAGAGCCTGGAAGTGAAGAAAGCTGGACGTCTGGATGAATTTAGTGTTTCTTCCACAGCTTCTGCCTAAAGAACTGTGTAAACTAACAGGAAACGTTCTGTCTCTAAATGGTGTGATAGCATGAGGAAACCTTCTCACACATTTCATTCATGACTCTTGAGGGTCTGGAAGTGAAGAAAGCTGATTGTCTGGATGAGTTCAGTGTTTCTTGCTTAAAGAACTGTGTTAACTAACAAGAAATGTTCTGAGAACATACGTAAAGGTCCCGGTATACTTAAAATGAAGTTCGTTTTCGTTCTTCGTTTGGGGGCAAAAAGAAGTTCGAAAAGGATGAGCGACAGTATACTGTTTCTGAACATTCCAACACCCCCGGGGTGTAGATTAATGTAAACATAACTCACGACACTTGCGTGTATCCCCTAAACACAATAACGATGAAATGATGAAGTGTAGGCAATCTAGGTGTGAGACAGGAACTAATGGTCAGAATATTGTAGACAAAAGAATAATGATTAGCAGCAGTTCAGAGTCAAGTATCATGTTTGCAATACAAAAGAACCATAATCAGTCCTTTATGGGAAGTGTGAATGTCTCATAGTCTGTAAAACTTTAGCATGATGTGGAAAAAACATAAGTTTGTTGTTCATTTATTTTATTTTTTGTGTTCATTTTTTTTATTTTTTGTATTTTTTGTGACACCTTTTTATATTTTATGTGGTGTGTTTATTATTGTATGTTGGTTTGGCATTTCATTTATTGTATACCCTTTAAATTTGCTTATTGAAAGAACAACAACAGCAGCAGCAGCAGCAGTATGGTGCAAAATTTATTTGAAACACTTGGATTTGGTACTTGCTACCTTATATCTTTACTCTTTCCTTTCATTCTTTTCATGGCTTTGGAAAACTTGTCTCGGATGTTTCTCTGCGTCGCTTTTTGCATAACTCCGGGTCGTCGACACCAAGCTTCGTATTTCTGTTCAGAATTAAATGCTTTCTCTGAACACTTTAAAGTCTATCCACGAGCGATCGTACAGGTGCGGGATATATTGTGCAGCTCAGCTATTCGACACTTCAGTGTATTCATGTTGCTAGTGACTAGGCCGGAGATATTGTTCTCTCTTGTTTCAGAACCACCGTTGAATTGCAGATGATTCCATGGACCAATGAAAACTCAAAACTGTTTAGGAGCCAAAACAAACTCCCCCAGAAAGTTCACTTTGGTGAGCTGTTTCGAACTGCCGAAACGAACTCAAAACCAACTTCGTTTCAGCCTGATTTTGTTAAAAATTACGTCATACTAGTTTGTTCTTCGATTTCGTTTGAAGTATATCGGGGCCTTAAAGGTTGCACAAACATTAGCAAAATGTTCTCACACGTTTCATTCATGACTCTTGAGGGTCTGGAAGTAAAGAAAGAAGCACGTCTGGATGAGTTCAGTGTTTCTTATGCGGATTTTGCTTAGGAACTGTGTTAACTAACAAGAAATGTCCTGAGAATGTATGTAAAGGTTGTGCAAACATTAGGGAAACGTTCTCACGTTTCCTTCATGACTCTTGAGAGCCTGGAAGTGAAGAAAGCTGCATGTTTGGATGAGTTTGGTGTTTCTTTCCTCGTTTCTGCCTTAAGAACTGTGTCAACATACAGGAAACATTTTAAAAATGTACATAACCTTTGTGCAAACATTAGGAAAACGTTATCACACAATTCATTAACCTTTGTGCAAACATTAGGAAAACGTTATCACACAATTCATTCATGACTCTTGAGAGTCTGGAAGTGAGGAAAGAAGCACATCTGTAAGAGTTCAGTGTTTCATATTTTATGCATGACTTGAAAGCCTGGAACTAAAAAAAACTGGAAAGTGTTTTCTAAAGCCTGGAACTAAAAAAACTGGATGAGTTCAGTGTTTCTTATGCGGCTTTTGCTTAAAGAACTGTGTTAACTAACAAGAAATGCTCTGAAAATGTATGTAAAGGTTGTGTAAACGTTAGGAAATTGATGAGGAGGCAGGGATGAACTGTGACCGGCCCGAGCAGCTCTTACTGCTAATGGCTTCAAAAACACATCTCATCAGCAGCATGCTAAAATATTCAGAAAAGACCCCAGACCTGCCGCGAAAACCCACCGTCTTCACCTGCATCGACGTCAAGAGGATTTCAAAGCATTCAGTTTGGTACAATTACACATTAAAAGAAATCAGTGCTAAATCACTACCATTATAATCAATGAAACATCAACTGATTGCTGTGAATTTTGTTCATTATAGATCCAAATATAGTGTCATTTGTTATTATTAGTTATATTTAATAGATTATTTTTTTATTGTATTTATTTAATTATTTGTAGTTATTTTTATTTTTTTTTTATTTTTTTTTTTTTTAGAATTTTTTTTTTTTATTAATTTATTTTTTTTTTGTTTTTGTTTTTTTTTTTTTTTTTTTTATTTTATTATTATTGTATTTAGAATTTTAAATTAATTAGTTATATTTTTAGATTATTTTAATATTTATTTTTATGTATTATTATAATATATATATATATATATATATATTTTTTTTTTAAATCTATTCAATTTCAAACAAGGTTGGCAAGATTGACGAGTATAAAACCAACAGCTCAAGCCTGAAGCAGTGACTCTTCCTTCCTACCGCTTCCCATCTCCAGTTGGACGGCAGAAACGGTTTTGGTTACTTTAAAGCCCCTCCAGCTGGATTTTATTAGCGTGTCCTGTGGAGCTGAATGTTCCTGAGCCCAGAGTCTCTCAGCAGAAATACCTGCCCTAATGAGGATACCAGGTCCACGTTCATAGGCCCCCATCACTCACCATAATGATAATAGCCACCGAGCTGTTTGCTGAAGACCAATTTAATGGAAAACACTGTTTAAATGGTTTCATGTTGACTTTGAATACATGTCTTTTGGTGAATTATAGCTAGAGAAAAATCCTCACGAACATGCTAGTAGCAGTGCCAACAGGGCAAAACCCCCCCAAATGAAGGTCCAAACCTGTATGACTTACTTTTGCCAGTAGAACTCAAAATGATGCGTTTAGCACAATGTTCACGCTGCTCTCAACCAGTGAAAGAATGTGCATGGAGACTTGCGCTGTTGAAAAGCAAAAATGCAGAACAAACAAATATGCTTTAGACACATAACACACACACACTATGTTCATAATACAATTCAATCAGCATTAAAAGGACTGAAAGTATCAGGTGTATAATTGAATGCATGTGAATAATAATGAGATTTGATCTGCAGTTTTACATAAATAGTGTTGCAATTGAAACTCTAATGCATTAATGCATAAACATAGCTTATCACAGGCACAGTGAGATCCATTCTTCACCTCTCCTTCCGTCATCTAACCCGCTGTAAAATAACATAGATTGTGTTGCGTTTGTTGATCTGCTTTATTCAAATGTATTTCCTTATTTACAAACTTGCTTAGTTACATACAAACCTGCAGGAGAAAGTGATTACGATACGCTCCGCCGTATAAACCAACACAATAAAGACCTCTGGATCGAGAGACTTCAGGAGGGTCGAATCTCACAATCGCAGGTTTAATAACGCACACGAGCGCGAGTATTTCATCCTGACAGGAACATAATCCAGACGATTGATTTCCCCAATTTTGTACAGGATGGATGATGCGTGACACGGACGCTCGTAAATCTTACCCGCGTGCCCCATCTGGACGGAGACCCCCCAAAACAGACGGATTTATCGACACACCGATGCACAGCATTCTGGGAGTCCGTAATTAACATTTTTATGGACGGCCCTAAAAGAGTCCTACAACAGCGTGTGACTTGTTTATGGTTTGTTATCATGTCGGGCCGAGCAATAACGGCGGAGGATTTTAATGCTGAGAGTTTAGTTGTATCGCATTACAGCCAACGTGAAATCAAAATGAACTTACTTCATCCTGTTCTTGGTCTTACTGCCAATGATTTATCAGTGGATGGAGGATGAAAAAAAAGAAATGTAAATAAAAAATATCATCCTGTTCTTGGTCTTACTGCCAATGTCATGCATTTCTTTTATCATTTATGTTTGTTTTATATTTTTATATTTTTGTGTTAAGGGTTGGAGATATTTCATGAAAATTAGCTATATTTCTTGAAAAAAATAATTTGGTTGAAACACGAACTAGCTTATAAATAAATATATATATGTTTCAATTTTAGTAATTTTGTTATGTGCTTTTGTATTTTTTTTTTTATAATTATATTTGGGTTTAATTTCTTTTTTTTAATTTCAGTTTTAGTTTTTATTTATTTCCAGTTAATAACTTATTTCAGTTAGTTGCCAATGCAGCATTTCTAATTTTCTAATTTAGTTCATGTTTTTCGTCTTATATTTTATTATTTTATTTTATTTTATTTTATTTTATTTTATTTTATTTTATTTTATTTTATTTCAATTAACAAAGTTTTAGTTAATGATAACAACCCAGTTTCTGATTAGTTCATTTTCAGGATTTGTTCATGACCTTTCTGTATTTTGTTCGTTTTTGTTTTTGTTTAATGATTTTATAGAGAAAAATAAATAATTCAATAAATTTGACTACAATTTCCTTGACTTTTTCAGACATTTTTTTAAATTTCTATTTAAAAATAAATAAAATATTACAATATAACAAAAATATTGGCTAAAAATATTAAATAAATATACATTTAAAAAAAAAAAGATTTACTAATAAACACTAATTGACAAGTTCTGTTATACAATACGTTTCACTTGGAACCGTGAGCTTAATTTTGATGTAAAGATCATGTTGACTTTGATATTTACATAAGGTGTTTGATCTCAAAAATTTCAAATGTTAGCAAAAAAAAAAAAAAAAAAACCTACACAAGAGTGACTTCTGCCTGTTGCAAAAACTATTTTTAGGAAACAACTGTTTTAGGAAGCAACTAAAATCCTAAAGTGAAAATGTGATAAATAGCTTCTTTAAGAGCCTTTCCACCAGTACGTGATCATCTTCAGCGAATGAACTTCTTATCACATGCTCATGAAGCTTCACTGACCACGTCAGCCAGGAGAGAGTGGGGCACGATGTGAGTTTGGAGAGCTGTCGGCACTGTAACGCGAGCACAGATGGAGCTCGAGATGCTGGCACGCCGCTCACCGCCCACCAGCGTGAAACCACGCACAAACCACTTAACCCTCCGCCATCCAGCCTGCAGCACGTCGCTCATGCATTCACACGTTCCAATGGTCTCTCTTCTGGTTCTGGATCCATGGATCTCCTGATGGAGTTAAGCTAGCACGTTTCAACAAAGAACAAAGTGTCAAACGTCCATCTGAAAATAAAACAAAAGACATTTAATGTCTTGTTTAAAGAGTTTATTTCTTTTAAAATGAACATCTTGTCACCATATACTCACCTTCATGTCGTTCCAACCTGTTTGACGTTTGTTCTTCTGGAAGAAACACAAATGGAAATTTAATACATTATTATTCCCATAATTTTGTGCAATATTTAGACCATGTTTTGTCATTGGTCCCATTTTGATTGACGCCAACCCTTGGCAGCCATATTTGATTGGATGAAATTACGAGATTTAAGAGTTGTGCTTGTTCCACAAATTGTTTTTTTATGTTCTGGTGCTTTAAAGATCCCAAACCCCCAAAAACTGATGTCAAAAACTTTAATGAGCATTAAAAATGCAAAATAATCCCATTGTTATTAACACCAACCCTTCGCATACCATATTTAATTTTTTAATTTTGGACCTAAATGAAATTTGAGAGTTCTGTTTGTTCCGCAAATGTTTTTTTATGTTCTGGTGCTTTCAATAACCCCAACCCCCAAATATTACTTTGAAGAAACTATAATGAGCCTTAAACAATTATATTCCTGCAATTTTGTGAAGTAATCCCATTGTGATTGATGCCAACCATTTGCACGCTGTATTTTATTGGACATAACTGAGATTTGAGAGTTGCACTGGTACCATAAAGAAAATTTGGTAACACTTTATTTTGATGGTCCCTACTGAACATTATGTTGACAATAAATGATGTTGCACCTATATGTCTACTAAATTTCTAACCCTAACCCTAACAGTCTACTAATACTCTACTAATACTCTAATGAGAGCTAATAGACATGTAGGTTCAACGTTACTTATAGTCAACAGAATGTGTTAAAGGGACCATCAAAATAAAGTGAAACCAAACATTTTAATATGTTGGTGCTTTGTAGAGCCCAAAAATTCAGATTTTAATCTGAAGAATCTTTAATGAGCCTTAAAAACACTATTTCTGTAATTTTGTGAAATAATCCCATCATTATTGACGCCAGCCCTTCGCACGCCATATTTGATTGGACATAAACGAGATTTGAGAGTTGCATTTGTTCCACCATCAACTTTTTTATGTTCCGGTGCTTTAAAGAACACAAAACCCCAAATATTAATATGAAGAACCTTTAATGAGCCTTAAAAACTCAAACAGTGACTCAAGAACTCAACACAAAATTACATTTTATGTCCCATTTAAAGGGTTAATTAATCTTAAAACAAGCATTTTATCATAATTTACTTAAAATGTACCTTCATATCATTTCGAACCAATTTGACGTTCTTTCTTCTGGAAGAAACACAAAAGGAGATTTTTATCAGAAGGAATAGACTGAAATGTATGTTTTTTTGTAATTTTTTTGTAATAATTTTTTTGTTATTGTTTTATTGTTGTTTTTGTTTGTGTTTGATTACTTTTTTATTTTTTTTTGTTTTTTAGTACGCAAGACCCCAAATAGTGATATGAAGAACCTTTAATGAGACTTAAAAAAAAACTCGATGATGAACAATTTAGCGACTCAAAAACAATGCAAAATGGTTCCTTCATGTCATTTCAATCCAGTTTTTCTTCTAGGAAAAACACAAAAGTAGATGTTTAGGAGAAGGAACTGGTGGAAATGTATGTTATTACTCCTGTAATTTTGTAAAATAATCGCATTGTATTTGACGTCAACCATTCACACGCCAAATTTGATTGGACATAAATGAGATTTGGTAGTTGTATTGTTCTACAATCAACATTTTAATGTTTTGCCACTTTAAAGAACCCCAAAACCCAAATTATTGACATGAACAAACTTCAATGAGCCTTAAAAAACTCAATGAAGAACCATTTAGCGACTCAAGAACACAATGCAAAATGTTGCTTGGAAAGAATAAGCTTTATATAAATATACAAGCAGGTTTTGAGCTCATTCTTTATAGTTCAGGAGCTGAACTTCTCTTTTTGTTCTTTAATAGTCAGGTAGGTGTAAAAGCAGTGAATAAATGTAGTAAAGAAAGTCAATTTCAGTGAAAGCTATTCACTTATGTTCCATTGTTCAGGCTTTGGTTGACAAAAACAGTCATGTGTTATGTAACCGAAACCTTCTCTTTCCTCTGAATGGGACAATGGAAGTTGTCGAGACACCTGCGTTTATTATCCAGATGTCTCCATTCATCACACAGGGGCTCTCAATTTGTACTCTGGAAAATCACTGAAAGTTTCAAGGAGAACAACATGCTGCAAATTCACTTCACAAAGAAGAAGAGAAAAATATAAATCAAACGTCAGTGGGAATTATAATTAGGGAAGTATAATTAGGAACATGAAACCTAGCAAGAACATTTACATTTCATACCAAAATTAATGAAAAATAAGCAATTAACTATTGCATGAATTAAATGAATCCTTTTTTCTTTTTTTTCTGATAATAATTGCTGCATTGACATAGTATGGTCCATAATACAAAAATGAGTACCAAAAATAAGCAATTATATATTGCATAAAGTAAATTTTATTCATAACTTTTTTTATGATAATAATTTGCTGGATTAAACATGCAACATAGTACAGTCAATAATATAACAAATAAATTACTAACAATATATTATATATTGCATAAAGTAAATAAAGCTTGTATTTATGATTTTTTTGAAAATTATTTTATTTATTTATTTATTTTCTGATAATAATAAATAGTTTAATTAAATATGCAGCATGGTATAGTTCATAGGATAATAAATAAATTAGTAACAAAATAAGCAATTTTATATTGCCCGAAGTAAGTTAATCCATATTTATTTATTTATTTTTTTATCTGTCTATCTGATAAATATCATATTGCTGAATTAAACAAAGTATGGCACATAGTATAATTATATATTTATTATACATAGTATAATAAATTAGTAACAGTAGAATAGCATAATGTCAAAAATTTCTCTCGGTAAAAAAAAACTTAGTGCATTAAAAATAATATGTAAAAAACTAATTGGTAAAAAAAAAACATTAATATTGTAAATTTAATATTGTTCTGCTTTTTATATTGATCTAAAATTCAAAATAATTTAAAAAAGTATTTGAAAACATCGTTTTTTATTGTTAAACATTGTTAAAACAAGTCATAAGATATTGTTTTTAGAAAATATAAATGTAATTTACTGGCAAATTGTTGCTTCTTGTCCTAAGCATAAATTAAAAAAATAAAAAATAACAATAATAAAATCTAAATAAATAAGTAAACTAAAAAAAAAATATAGTCTCTGAAACCAAGTTGTAATGTTTTATAACAAATTATTATTATTAAATTGATTAATCTAATAATAATATTATAATAACAAATAAATAAACATAATTTTCTTGTACACTTATTTTGTGGATTGCTCAGTAATCGCCGTAAGATTCACACAAACATTCCCTCCCCTCCAGCTGAAAACAGAGATACGTACGTCTTCATCACGTACTGCCGAGAGAAAGGAAGGAGAAATCAAGAGGATGTCTCTCAAGATGGTGTTTGGGTAGTGAGAGCAGATAAGATGACACCATCTGCGTCTCGCCTCCTGTTTGGCTCTCCAGAGGAACAGCTCCATGATGACTGCCGCCGCCGCCACGCAAGAGTGGGAAATGAATATTGAAAATATCTGGCCAACGCTCGTAATTGGGGCTAAAGGCAACAAGTCACAGATACTCAGTGGATTGGTCACAGATATTCTGCTCTCAGCGTGAGGTTGGCGTTTGTTGGCCCGGCGTCCCGCTGAACCCAGGTTGTGGGATAATCTCATGCAACAACAGATTTGCTTTCCATTACGTGCCCATTAGTCATGGTGTATTTACAGGCTAACTGCCATGTAGCCCCAGTTCAGACGTCGTCTCGTTGCCAGTGGATCGCTGTGTACCATCCCAAACTGTTCATGTGCTCGTCTGCACCACAGGAATCCAAACAGAAGTTAGCGTTTAATCGCACGGGGGTGAATACTTTTGCTTGATGGGGAATTAGCTGGCTAATGCGGGATTAGCAAACGCTTAGATCATTAACTACTGTATTGGAGGCAGACAGACAATAGTATGGAAACAACGGCTGTCGTACGAAAGAAACTGAAACAGAATAACGTAAAGATATCGCAGATGATTAAGCGCAGCTAGCGCTACTACCATAGAATCTTGAAATATGCAGTATATTGACATTTTCTTAGTAAAAATTAATATCTATTGAGTAAAAAATGTAGAATGGTTCTCAACTGGTTTGCAATACGCTTATATGCAGATGTAGAGCAGCGTGAATTAGCACAACATTTTGACATTTTCCTATTAAAAACTATTCTTACGGAGAAATTATGTAGGGTGGGATTTGACTGTGATATGCTAATTTGCAGATTTAACGCAAACTAGCACTGCTAAGGATGCATGAGCTCGCAACATTAGCAACAACATTTTGACATTTTTCAAGTGAACAAGAATATTCACTGCAAAATAATGTAGGTTTGGGACTCAACTTAATTATTGTTTCTTAATACACTGATTTAGCGCAACTAGCTCTGGTACAGCAGTGCGAATAAATAACAGCGTATTAACATATATTCAGAGCGAAAAACAATATTTACTGCTAACAAAAATGTAGGGTGGGGCTTGACTAGATTGCAATATGCTAATACGCTGATTTAGCACAACTAGCACTGTTTGAAACAGCGGCATGAATTAGCAACATTAGAAACAACATACTGACATTTTCCTAGTATAAAAAAAGAATATTTACTGAGAAATTATGTATGATGGGAATTGACTGGATTTTTGTTTGTACGCTAATAATTTAGCGAAACCAGCGGCATGAATTAGTAACATTACCCTTCCAAGTACAAAAATAATAATTACCCAGAAATAATGTAGAGTGGGACTCGACTGGATTGCGATACGCTCATATGTTTATTTGACGCAACTAGCGCTGCTACAATAGCATGAATTAGCAATATTAGCAATAACATATTGACATATTTACTGCGTTTAACACTGCATGTGTTAAAGCTGCATGAATTCGCAACATTAGCATTTTTATGTATTTTCCTAGTGCAAAGAATATTTACTGTTAAATAACGTAGGATGGCACTTGACTGGATTGCGATATGCTAACATGGCGATTTAATGCAAATATCGCTGCTACAGCTGTATGCAACATCATTCATATTGGTATTACTGTTAGCCACGATTGCTATTGTTAGCAAGCAATGCAATTTTATTTTCAAAGTGCAACGTATTTCCAAAGTGAAAATTGTTTGATTTGTACATATTGATGAAAGATGGCTAATCAAATGGCAAATCAAATTAAACCAATGATATTTAAGAATAAATGACCATAAATATGGCCAAGTTTGCCGGCCAAATGTCTGATCTGAAAACACAGTGTACTCAGGAGGAGCAGGAGATCTAGTGTCAGATGTTGATTAAGGGTTCATCAGGACTAAATCAGAGAGAATAAAGCAACACACGGCTCCTTGCATCTCAGACGCACTTCCTCTGTTGTACGGAGAGTGTTTGCAGTCCCAAAGCCACATGGCAGGAGAAACACTTAATCTGCTCAAATGAGCTCCGTAATCACGCATGAGGGTGTAGTAAGAGTGAGCTTATACTGTGAATTAACGCCACATTCACAGCCCTAATTAATGACAGCCTGACAGAACCGGACTCACATGCTGTTAAATGTACAAATAAACAAGACGAAAAACAGAGACTTTCTGTTAAAAAATCCTAGTGAAGTGTCTACCTAGACCTCAAATATACCTAATTTTGGTGAAAGCGAGTTGAAGTGTTTCTTAATAATAAAAATAATGTTAGCGACCTCCATCAGGCTGCTTTGTGGAGTCTTGAGCGGGTCGTTCAGGTTACTTTCTCCCCGTGGCGCTCGTCTGGATGAAACTATTAATATTCAGCCCTATGGACAGACGATGCACTCGTTTTAGCTTCTGGATTATTGCAGCCGATAATGTGGGGTCATTAGTGTTTAATGTGACGCTCGCTGCAGGAGAACCGATGCGTTTGGCATCCAAGAAAGCAGCAGTCGGGGGTCAGTCTTTGGATGTGCATGAGAAAATATGGCAAAATAAATGTGTTTATTGAATGTGTGTTTATGTCTGAAAGCGAGTAAATGCACATTCAATAAACATATTTGTTTTTCCATTTGATTCTGATGATTAACGTTTACTAGCTATCAGTATGGATCTTACAGTTCTATTAAAGTTAGCTTGCATTAAATATTTACTCAAGGAATAAATTGAATAGAGATAAAAAAAAAGATAAAATGATATAATAATATTAAAATTAAATAAAAATAACAAATGAAGAAATTGTAGTAAATAAATAAATAAACATAAAATAAAATAGGATAAATAAGATTAAATAAAAAATAACAAAATGATAAATGTGAAAATAACAAAATAATTATTATAAGAAAAAAAAACTAAATAAGATACAATAATATAATTAAAACTAAAAACCAAAACAATAAAAAAGATGATGAAATAAAAAAATAATACTATAATAAAATAAAATATAAAAAGAAGAACATTAGAAAATGAAACAAAAAAAAGATAAAATAGCAAATATAAAAAAATAAGTACAAAAGAAATAGAAAAATGAAGAAAAAAAATTATAAAACAGGATAAAACAAACTAATAAAAGCAGTATCAAATAAATATAAAAAATGTAAAAAAAAAATATAAAAATACTAAGAAAAAAATAAAGAACAATAAAAAGAACATTTATATAAAAAATGAAATAACAAAATGAAATATTAAAAATAATATTAAATAATACAAATAAAATAAGAACAAAATTCTAAATAATAAGATATAAATAATATCTTAAAAATACAATGTAAAAATATTAAATAAAATAACATGAGATAAAATGGGGGTGGGGAGGGGGTTGGGTTGAAGAATAATAAAATGTTAAAATAAACCAAAATAAGATAAAGAAAATTAAAAATAGGCAAATAAAATATATACTGTATGTATTGATCAGCAGCTATTCCACTTCTTGGTAAAACAGAGGTTAAGGTAGTCTCTTGCACAAACATGATGTGATATAATGAGGCATCGGTCGCAGGATTTTCTGCTGAACATCTCTCAGTACAGTCGCTCTGCTCCAGATGATTGAGTCTGAACTCCAGCCTGAGCGATCGCTGCTCAGATCCACATCAGTCACGGACGCACAATATCTGTCTGTCTGCTCAAATATACCATCCAATAAGTGCTAAGCACAGGTCATCAGCTGTTTTCAGTTCCAGCCAGAGTCTGAGTAAACCACAGCATCCTCATCGATCAGGACTCAAACACAGCTGAGGGAGACGCCAGGGAAATATTGATGAAATGCGACACACAGGAGCTGCAGGCCGATCAATAACACATCTTCATATCACTACAGTCTGCTGACTTTCTGAATATAGAGAGTATATTTACAATTTAGAGCAATTGTTTTATACATTATTTGATATAACCTATGTATTTTATAATATTATTAATAAAATACACATATACAATTAAATTGTTTGTATGCATACATACATATACTGTACATACTTATGTTTTATGTTTTTTTATTAGAGGATTTGTAACGATTTGTAAATTTAAATATTTTTATTATTAAATGTTTTTATTTATTAATGTATGCTATTTTATATAGAGTAGACTGAACTTTATATGAACTGTATGATTTATATTTTCATATTTATATGCATATATTTTATTTATCATTTATTTTATTTTTAGAATGGTAAAATAATATAACATTATACACACACACACACACACACACACACACACACACACACACACACACATACATAAACATACATAAAAATAATAAACAAAACAATGTATTTACATTAAAAAACTATTTATATATTTTAAAATATTATAATAGAATTATACATATTTTTAGATATTTAATAGTAATATAAAATAGTATGTATAAATTCTAAGTAATTATACAATTACACTAAATAATAAATCAAATAATTCATTTAAATGTAAAAATGTATACATACATAAATAAGATCAACTGGAAAATAATAATATATAATAATATTAACATAATATAAAATAAGCTGTTTTATATACAGTACATTAAAATGTTTATGAATTGTTTAATTTCAAATTCCATAATTATATGCATTTATTTAATTTATAATTCATATTATCTGTTATAGTGTTAAAATAAGAAAACATTTAATTATATATATATAATTATACAACTTATATACAAATTAATAAATAGAATGTACAGTATATAAACGTTATATTATAATAAAATTATACACAGTTTTAGATATGTAATAATAAAATAAAATAGTAAATTATCTATAAATATTGTCATTATAAAATTCAACAAAATAATAAAATTATATATTTAAATATAAAACAGTTATACAAGTTTTTTGTAATTTTAGTGTTTTTAGTATTAACAGACAGGTTCATAGCAATTTCAGTGTTTTTAGTATTAACAGACAGAAAATTATATAATAATAATAATAATAATTCTATATATATATGCTGGAAAAACTTTTTGTATTACATTTTGATGGTGACAACATTGGTTGAGACACTTTTGAGAAATGGGCATTGCTGGTGAATAAACTGTATTATTTATAATTCATAATTGTTTTCTCTGTAAGCTTGTTTTGGACATCTGAGCTCAGACAACATCAAACTGCTTAGGCTTTTAATGGTGTGATGAGGTGAACGAGTGTGAAGCACAGCATCCATTACCAGCCGAGACAAAACCAGCGCTGATGTCCAGAAGACTGAAGAGTCGTGATCTTACAAGCCTTTCATAATTAGGCCGATTTAGCCTGGCTAACGAGGCCAGGAGAAGTCCTGAGGGAAACACACAGGTCTGCTTCGTGCCCTTTCGTGTTTGTTTTGGAAAAAGCTCATCAGGAGAGATTATATTTGTTTGTAGAAACTAAGGTGTCTGCAGAAGATTGAACAGAGCAGATGAAACTCTAACTGATAGTCTCTGTGATGCTCTCCTTCATGAAGGTTTGTGTACAGCTACTGTAAATACAGTCCAATCTCTGCTCAAAAACTCCTCAGAGGAACAGTGAAGCACACAAACCCTGAACCCGAGCAGTTCAACACAGATTTACTGATGAAATATGACTCCAGAAGAGATGCTTTTGGATTGTTTTTGAACAGTACTTGTTTTTTTTTTTTTTTTGGTGGAGCTGCCATCATGACAGTGCAATCTCTTTTCTATTGGTGTTAAACAAAAATAAAATATAGTATGTAATAATAAAATATAAGAAAAATATGTAGATAATACATTTTTTATATATATTTGCATTTGGGTGTGTTATAGTAAAACAAAAATGTGAAGTAAACTCAAAACTTAAAGTTAAAATAATAAACTTAGAACAGAATTAAATATTTTAAATACTTAAATTAATAGTAAAAGTATTTATAACATTGATGCATGTTCATAAATTGAACTAACATTAGAATATTCTCAAATATAAAATTATATATATATAAAAAAAACATTTAAAATGTTTTATATATTTAATAATAATTTTAAGTCATCAGGTATAATTTGAAAAATGATACAAAACAACACAAAATCATAAAAATACATTTTTAAATATTTAAGAAAATAACATTAAAGTATTTATAATGTACATTAAACAAACTTAAAATATCCATATTTGAAACATATTTAAATTCTTAATATTATTTAAAATGTAAAATATTTAAATATTTAATGAACTCATGCTCTTAGACTTGAAATACTGAAATAATAATAATAATAATAATAATAATAATAATAATAATAATAACCTCATATTACGATTATATAACTTCTTATAAGAATTATAAAAACTAAATCATATTTGAAATATTACAGTATTAATATCAAAATTGTTTATAACCTCAATACACGTTCTTCAAAAATCAAACTTATAAAAATTAAATAGTATTTTAACCTCAATGTATGTTCTAATACTTAATGTTAAAATTATAAAAAACAAATCTTAAAATATTAATATTAAAATATTTATAACTTTAATGTATGCTCTTGTACTAAAAATATTACAATTTTAAATGAAAACTAATATTAAAATATAAGATGTTAAAATATTAATATTAAAATTATGTATAACCTTAGTATGTGTTCTTATATTAAAATTAGAAACAAATATTTTAAATAATAATAATAATAATATATATTTTCAACAATGATCAAAATCAGAAAAAAAAAATTTAATTAATGTTTTAATTATAAAAAAATTTACCTAAATGTATGTTCTTAAAATTGCAATTGCCTTATTTATAGTTCTCTGCATATTAAAGTATTTTAACAAATGTAAAAAAGTAAACATCCTCTAAAGCTTCCCAAAATTAAAAAAAAAAGCACAGAAAACAAAGTTTTTAAGAACCTAACAAAACCTAGCCATGCTGGTAGCTTCTCATCTCTGAATATAATATATTCAGCAGCGGCGGTGACCCAGCAGCTGTGATCCGAGCGCGGTGTCACATACAGAGACGCAGCGGCTGCCACCGCATCTGAAAAAGAGCATCAGCGTGTGGTGGCTGTGTATATATATATATATATATATCTGAGCCCCCGGAGCTCCGGAGAGTGCAGTGCCAGGATTTAACCTGCCCTGGAGACACGCGGTTCTGCTGCACACCAGGTGGCCTGGAAAAGCGCCAGAACGCTGATGTTACAACCGGCATCCGGGGAAGAGAGCGAGAGTGTGTCAGAACCAGCCTCGTCTGCTATGCAGAAGCCACGATCTCTCTCCGCCACCAAACATGGCTGCCACGAAAACTCCACTAATTACTCCCTTAATGACTTCCAGGCTTGGCAAACATGCCGCTACAACTTCATCATGAATAAATTAGCAGATAAATAGTTAAGGAACTCATTATAACTCAATAACAAGATGTCGGGGCATCGCGGTCATGCAGCCCCTTGATCTAGGCCTGATCTACATGCTAGCTGACAACATACGCCAAAGATTTGGGACTTAAACACCAACAAGAAATCAAAACTGATGCTATTTACTTAGAATTTACTAGCGTATGCCAACCCAAAGACCACCATCCTATAAAACACAGATAAATTCAAATCAACCACATTTTTATCTCAATCTATTTCCAGTTTCACTCAGAAATACATCATACTACGAAAGAAAAATGGTTTGAAAACACTATGTTGTAATAATATAGTTTAACTTAATTAGCAAAAAAGCTTAAAGATTGTACTGAAGTAACATGATTAGCATGATAGCAAGAGGCTAGCCACCCTGTTGCGAACTTGGCATCATAATTTTCTCTTTATACATCCAGAAATACATCACTTTATGAAAGTAGTATGGGTATTGATCACTATATCATGACTTAAAATATCCTGACTTGACCTTGACATGACTTATGATAAAATAGCTTGCAATTGCTCAAGATTAGCATGATAGCAAGTAGCTAGCCACCCTGTTACAAACTTGTCGTCAAAATTTCTCATTATATATCCAAAATACAAATTATGAAAGCAAAATGGGTTGAAAACACTATATTATAATTTAAATAGTAAAAAAAGCTAAAAGACTGTACTGAAATAACAAAATTAGCATGATAGCAAGAAGCTAGCCACCCTTTTGTGAACTTGTTTTCATCTTGTTGTCCAACTGTCAGCTCTGATAACAAAAAACATCACAAAAGGATGTGAAATTACCTTTTTTTTTCATAATTCTGGGAGTCTTTGGGCTAGCAGGCTTGACTAGCATTGCAATTTTATGAACACTGATCCCACATGTACAACGTTAACAAAGTTACCAAACATCACTGAAGCATACACAAGGGACAGCTAACCATAACACCTGCTGGTGCCTGGAAGCGTGATTGTGTTTTGCATGCGAATGCTAACTATAATTATAATTAATTATTATGGTGGATAGCAAGGAAGGGGACTAAGATAGCTCACTGGGGAGATTTGTTCATTAGCTGGTATGAAGAACATAAGCCATGCTATAACCTTAAAATACTGATCTACACTAAGAATCTAGCACAGATGCTAAATGCTAATGAACAGGATCGTCAATTAGAAACCAAATGTAGGATGAGACTTGATTGGGACTGGATTTCCCTGCTGAAAAAAACAGCATATGCTGGTTAGGTATGTTTTGATGCTGGGATGCTGGTTTATGCTGGTCCTTTGCTGGTTTATGCTGGTCCTTTGCCAGCACATGACCAGTATAAACCAGCAAAGGACCAGCATAAACCAGCAAAAGTACCAGCATAAACCAACAAAAGGACCAGCATAAACCAGCAAAGGACCAGCATAAACCAGCAAATGACCAGCATAAACCAGCAAAAGGACCAGCATAAACCAGCAAAATGACCAGCATAAACCAGCAAAGGACCAGCATAAAACCACAAAAGGACCAGCATAAACCAAGCAAAGGACCAGCCATAACCAGCAAAAGGACCAGCATAAACCAGCAAAAGGACCAGCATAAACCAGCAAAGGACCAGCATAAACCAACAAAAGGACCAGCATAAACCAGCAAAAGGACCAGCATAAACCAGCCAAAGGACCGGCATAAACCAGCACAAGGACCAGCATAAACCAGCAAAAGCACCAGCATAAACCAGCAAAAGGACCAGCATAAACCAGCAAAAGGACCAGCATAAACCAGAAAAAGGACCAGAATAAACCAGCAAAAGGACCAGCATAAACCAGCAAAGGACCAGCATAAACCAGCATCCCAGCATCAAAACATACCTAACCAGCATATGCTGTTTTTTTCAGCAGGGTTGCTAAAACAGCGCCTACTTAGCTAATTAGCTACTGGCTAACATTACCCTAAACTGACTTAAAAGTGCAGAAACACTTGCAGTTATTGGTTGTATTGGTTTTGCGACAAATCTAAACCAGTTTAAATGGTTCAAGTTTAAATGTAGGCCACAAGTTAGCATTTGTGATCCTTAACATAACAGCAGTGAGTATAAGTGCCTTAAGACATGTTGTTTTAGCCGTTAAGCTGCTGTGGGAGGTTTGATAAGCATAGACAGGCCTGTAATTACACACACACACAGAATGGAGGACCGAGTGAAAGTTAAATAATCATGATAGTCATTTACAGACGTAATGGGAGCGAAATTAAAAAAGCTTCCCAGCTAACCGCTAGCCTTGATTACAATCCAGATGCGTGTAGCGTGAGCACAATCTCCATACATTACAACTGTCCCACCAGAGCAAAGCAACACTTTTTTATGCCAACAAACCAAATATGAAACAGCCACAATGCTAGGTCATTCTGGGTGGTTGCTAACGCACTGCTATGCTATGCTAAAGTGCATTAAGTGATTTGTTAGCATGTTCCTATGATTATGTCATGTTAAAAGCGATTGTGAATGGATTACTTGCTAGTTTAATCACCCTCATACCCCTAACCCTAAGTATAAACACTGGCGATGCTAATTACTTAGCAAAGCTAGCACTTTG
>NC_056593.1:2007192-2059692 GCF_018340385.1 Cyprinus carpio
TAGGGTTTTTTTATTATTATTATTTTTTTTTTTTATTTTTTTTTGTATTTTTTTTTGTATTTTTTTTTTTTTTTTAAACTATCTGAAATAAGTTTGTTTTTTGTTTTTTTTTTTTAAGTTTATAATTTATTTTTATTAAATTTATATTATTTTTGTTCATGTTTATTTTATTTTAAGTTTTGTATTATATATAATATATATATATATTTTGTTAATATTATTGTTTTATGTTGTTTATTTATGTATAAAAATTATTGTAAAAATTCAAATAAAACAATATAAATTTAAAATGCATTTAAAATATATAACATTATATGTGCATCAAAACAAAAGTACATAAAAAGTATTCATATAAAATATATATAATGCATTTACAAAATGCATAATGTATAATATATTTATTTAGTTATTTATATATATTTTTAAAAACAAAATTAAATAAAATATATTAATATGAAATGTAGTTTAAAATACATATATTACTATAAAATGTCTAAGAAATTAACATAAAACACTTAAAATATAAAAATATATTACTTATATGTATATATATATATATACTTATATATATTACTTAATATGTAAAATGCAATTTATAATATATTTCAATGTATATTTAAAAACAAATCATATATAAAAATCATATAAAATAATGTATTTAAAAACACATGGAAATCACAAAATGATTAAAAATATATTGATAAATATATATATATTGACAGAGCTGTTACTATTCTCTGGGTTTCTCTCTGTCCTCTCCTTCCTCTCTCTGACTTCCTCTATAATTTCTATGTTGATTTATCTATTGTCATCAGTCGCCCGGCTTGCCCTCATGGCGGTTTGTTTACCCGTCTGTTTGTTTGTTTGTTTGATGGCAGATGTCGGCATTTACTTACAAACTTTCCAGTTTTGTAGCAGCTTGTCATCTTGCCGTGGAGCATCGAAAGGTCCAGATTATGGAGCGCTGACATCCTCACGTCTACAGAAAACAGGAAAGCACATTATTAAATATTAACTTGCACAAAACAATATATATATATAAAATAGGCATAATATAGAATAAATCTAGAAATAAAAAATATATAAAAATATATCTTAAATATTTTTATTTTCTATTAACAATCAAAAAGAATAAAATTATGGTTAAGTTATATTTAACTAACATTTTAGACTTGAATTAAACAGTTTTAGAGACAGCTATATATTTTTGTCAATTTTAGAAAAGTGAATTATTAATGTGATTTTAACTGACCTTTAACAATATTATATGCAAAATACAATATAATATAGCACAAAAATAGAGAAAAAATATAAAGCAATAATTTAATAAATCTAAATAATATTTTAATAAATATAATTCTAAATGATTGTGCAATATATACAAACATGCAGATAAAAATTACATTAATGTGCAAATACATTATGTAATAATAAAAATATGGGTAAAAATAAAATAATTTTCAATTGTTTTATTTTATTTTATATTAATTTGCAATATTATATATATATATATTATATATATATATATATATATATGCTATATATATATATATATATATATATATATATATTTCTTAATTACATTTAACTAACCTTTTAAAATGACAGAATTTTTTTGTCGATTTTTAATTTTAACTTATTTTGATATTAGATTTAAAAAATAGATAAAATAAAACATATAGATATTAAAAATAATTGTACATGTTTTTAATGTGTTTAGATAATAAAAATGAAAAATTATTTTCTATTGCATTATTGTGCAAAAACAAATTCATATAATTCTGAGTTAAATTTAAATAACCTTTTAAACATAAATTAAGTACAGGTTAAATATAAGAGATTTTTACATGAATTAACCAGTTTTAAAGATATTCATTTTTGTAAATCTTATTTATTTATTTAGCCCTGCATAAAATATGACCCAGACATGCTCTTAATAGATTTAATAAGATTTACCCAAAACGGTATAATTCAGATGTGAGCCAGTGATCTTTCCTCGCCAGAGCAGAAACAGTGAATTAAATTAGAGTTGACCTCAAGGTGAAACCAACAGCTGCATCTGAACAACATGACCGTCTCTGCTGAAGCTGCTTCGGTTGGTGCTGCTTTGACAAATACCTCTGTATCTACAAATACATCACATTTATTGGAACGGTGATGTATTTCCTCTCAGCATCACGCTCTTATTTAGGAAAAAAACAAGACAAAAGGCCCGGCAGCAGCGTCCTCACAGTCCACTTCATCTTCCCGCGTTTACCCTCCGAGGGCACAGAATGGCGCGAGTCAGTGGGAGTTAAGCTGAAACCAACGAGGAATCGCTTCTGAAAGCCACCAAATCATAACTAATGTTGGAGCCTCCTCGTGTCTGTTTTGTGCTTGTTGGACGTAACTGAACAAGTCTTTCTTCATTCAGTGACACCCGAGCATCTCGTGATCGTCTTCACCGATTTAAAGCTCATAAACACACATGAGGCCGTTGTTTATCTGCACATTTAAACTAAACAGTGACAATTCCTGTTTATAAGTATGATGTGGTAAAGTTGTTGGAGATAAGTCATAAACACATTTCAAAACAGCGTTCTAATGTAATTTTACTACAAAAACAAACGGCGACAAAATCTGCAGATTTGAATGAAACATTAAAAAAAATGCATTTGTTTAAAGATTTAATGTGGTAAATTTACCCATTTTGTCATAAATGCATTTCAAAAGATTCTACCTAAATTTTACTACAAAAAAAAAATAAAAAATTCTGGAATCTTTAATTTGGATTTATAGTAACAATCCTCACATTTGAATTAATCACAGAAGAAAACAAAAATACATTTGTTTATAGGTTTGATGTGGTAAATTTAGGCATTTTTGTCAAATGCATATCGAAATATTCTACCCTAATTTTACTACAAAAATTATTTTTAAATTTGTTTTTAGTTTTTTTTTTGTATTTTTAGTCATTTTTTGTATTTAAAGTAATAATCTAAACATTTAGACTAAACATTTAATAAGTTGTGAAACATTAGTCATAAATACATTTCAAATCATCATCCTAATGCAATTTTACTACAAAAACCAAACGCAGATGTTTCAGGAACATTTCATTTGGCTTCATAGTAACAATCTGCACATTTGAATTAAACATTAAAGGAAACAAAAAATGCATTTGTTTATAGGTTTGATGTGAAGTTGACCCTCAGAGGATTAAGCATTTATGTCACAGATGCATTTCAAATCATCATTCTAATGAAATTTTACTACAAAAAAACCCAAAACAAAACAAGTAGCAACGTCCCTGGAACATTTTGTTTGGATCTAAAACAACATAAATAGTAGGAATTAAGCCAAAACTAACAAGGAATGCTTTGTGAAAGCCTCATCATAGGAAATGGAGGAAAATAAACACAAATCCTCTTTTAAAGGACTAGTTCATCTAGAAATGAATGGTGTGTCTTCACTTCCTCACCCTCGTGTCTGTTTTGTGCTTGCTGGGACCAGAGTGTCTCACGATCATCCTTCCCTGTCGAAAGCTCATAAACACACACGAGGCTGTTGTTTCGCAGCTGAACGAGGGTTTATGAACTCATCTGTACAGCAGAGACAGCAAAAGCCCATTTGTCTGGATTCATAATACATGTTGTGTGGTGAAGATCTATATATACCAGCCGTTGACACCATTCTGCCGCACTTCTTCACGTTTAATCTCTCGTCCTCTTCACAAATGGCTTCTGGTGGCGGTTTACGGCCTTGCAATCTGTCCATGGGCTCCCAGGTAATAAACATGTGTTTAATGATGGTTTGGTCACTGAAATGATATATCAAATTAATCAAATACCACTCTCATCTTCTTCTCGTTCTCTCTGGTCTTTAACGCAGCACTCGTTAGCTGTTCAGAGTTATTTTCAGTCAAATGTTTAATTTAGTCATGAAAACATCTTAATTTTATACAACCAGCATAAAACATTGTGAAACAATGTGAAAATACTTTAAAATGTAGCTTTGCAACATCATTATAATGTAATTTTACTACAAAAACAAACAGCAACGTTTCTGCAATTTTTATTTTGTTTATTTTATATATTTATATGTATTTTTCATTTTTAATTAAAATTAAAATTAAAATTAAAATTTGAAAGTGTATATTTTTTTTTGTTTTTATGTGTTATGTGTTGTGGTTGTTATTAGTATTAGTAATATTTGAATACATCATGCAAGCATAATTTTCCTAAGAAAAACCAAACAGCAACGTTTCTGGAACGTTTTGTTTGGATTTAAAACTACATAATTTGTACATTTATTAAACGTGAAGTGTACCAAAGAAAAAAAAAAACTGAATTGTTAATAGATCTGATGTTGTACAAATGTTCATAAAACATTCCAAAGAACATGTCATAAAAACATAAACCGAACAATGTCATAAACTTTCTGCAACCTTATGAAAGTTATTACGTTAAAACAGCATAATGCATTAAAGTAGTTTAGGATAAAATATTATCACAACCTGTTTACAATATAGTTGCATGTTGTACCAATCATTAGCCACGCCCAGTTGGGTGTGGTCACATGATTATATCATTAAAATCCAATTATCTAAGGACGTTTACACACTAGCATTGATATACATCTAGTTCAGTGAAACACATACAGTGTCATTTTCACACATGGATTTGAGGCCATCACCAAGTTGTTCATTAAGAGCCTTGATTTCCTCTTCCTGTTAAAACTCTCCAGGTGTTGACAGCCAATGAATGACCGCGATAGCTCTTAATTCTGTATGTGTCAAAAAACACTTCACACCCAATCAAATTACGGCTGTGGGATGACACAAGAGCGGATTGAGTTCAGCTCGTAGCAGAATCAGTGTCATTTTATATTGTGATCATTGTGAGGTGTTTCAGAATGACTCAATTTCAGGTTCAATTTGTGCAAAATGAATTAGTCTATTAGACTTCAGCTCACCATCTGAGCCACACACATGAACAATGCCTCAAATTATCCTGCCACACAATAGAAATCTGACAAACTCCAATAGACTTACATTGAAGGAGGGACTCAAGCTATATCTAGATACCAGAGGGGGGAAGAAAACACCTAGCAACCACCCACAACACCCTACCAACTGAACACCCACAATATCATACTACTGTCTAGCAATGCCCTAGTAGCTCTACAGCGCACTGTAGATATATCCAGCAACCACTCATAAAACCTTACTAATTATATAACAATTACTTAGCAACAGCCCCAAACAGCTTAGAAACCACCTACAATAGTAATACCTCAGCAACCACCCCTAACACCCTAGAGACTGCATAGCAAATAGCACCAGTACAACAATACAGAACACTCTAGCCAAAGGTGTAGGTTTGATTTTGGCATTGGTGGCAATGTAACGGCAAAAAACAGGCATTTAATTGTTTAATCAAAATTATTGCTAGGGACAATTTTGTAGTCGCTCGATATTGGTAGGGACATGTCAAAAAACAATAATACTAAAACAAGAAACTTGTAGATACATCCTAGCCACAATGTAGCAATTACATAACATCCTAGCAACTACCAATGTAACCACCCATAAAACCCAAACTGCAAAGCTATTGCCCTTTTAAAGGTGTCATATGATGCGATTTAAATTTTTCCTTTCTCTTTGGAGTGTTACAAGCTCTTGGTGCATAAAGAAGATCTGTAAAGTTGCAAAGACTAAAGTCTCAAATCCAAAGAGATATTCTTTATAAAAGTTAAGACTTGTCCACACCCACCTAAAACAGCTTGTTCTAACGCGCCCCCCACATCTCTACGTCACTATGTGGGAAGATTTGCATAACACTGCCCAGATATTCACGAAAAGAAAGAAGGCGTACCTTATATTCTCGTTGTTGCCGCCAGTGCCATTTCATGAAGAAGCTGCGTGTTTCATTGTGAAATTGAAACTACTTTGTTTGGCCTTCCAATAGAGGACGATATCCGCTTCGTCATGCCTGGAGATGATCCGTGCTGGTCGCTGAGGAAATACATCAACTTCGCGCACACCATGGACGAAGCTGAGTCCAGCTTGGGGTCGTCACATGTGGTTTCCGCAACCCCCGGCCGCTCCTTTGTCGAATCCGCCAGCCATTACTCGTTATAGCCGCTGGCTGCCGCTCACTCAAGCCGCTGGCCATTCCTCACTCTTTGCAAGGACAGTCTGGCGCTTCTGACTCACAGTATGTAAGTAGTTAACATATTTTACATTGTTGTCACTGATGATTCAAATGCAAATTTTGAGCAGTGTAGAGTACACTTGTTGTTTGTCGTTTCTCTCTTCGCCCACAAATGCAGACATGGTATTAATGTTTTTACGTGGCATGATATGCAACAACAACACGTAAAAGACAATAAAATTCATTTATAATCAGTAATTATGTCCCCACTGGATGCAACACAACTGCCTCGTTTTGTAACGGGTTTTATTATTTTTGTCCTGTCATGCCCATGGTTTCTGCCCGGGACACACCATCACAGTATATGATTAAGGGGGCGTAACATTTCCGTCAGAACGCTTGAAACATTTGGCGAATCACAACGCCCTGGATAGCTGGCCAATCAGAGCACACCTCGCTTTTCAGACCATTGTGCTTTGTAAAAATCGATGTGTTTCAGAAGGCGGGGCATAGAGGAGAAACAATAATGCACAGTATGTGGAAAATAATGTGTTTTTTGAACCTTAAACCACATAAACACATTTCATTACACCAAATAATGTTGTTTTTAGCTACATCATATGACCCCTTTAATACCCTAGCAACTACACAGCAATGATCTGATAACACCCTGGCAACGACCTAGCCACAATGTAGCAATGCCATCCTAGCTATTCCTTGGCACCAAACCACAACACCTGGGAAACCACCTAGTAACAGCAACCACTTTTAACACCCTAACAATCATCTAGCAACCAATATAACACTCTGCCACATGTATAGCATCACCTATCAATACAGAAGCCCCTAGCAACCACCTATGTAACAACAGCCAAGCAACCAGCATAGAAATTGCATAGCAACACCTTAGCAACACCCTGCAACAGACCTGGTTAATTAGGTGAGGAAAAATACATACTAAAACTCTGCCCTAGCAACCACCTATAAAACCCAAAGTACATAACTATTCCTTGGCAACAAACCATACCACCTTGGAAACCACCTAGTAATACCTTAGCAACCATCTATGTAACAATATCCAAGCAACCACCATATAAATCGCATTGCAACACCTTAGCAATGCCCTGGCAGCCACAAGTTAATGAGGTGTGGAAAAATATATATATTAAAACTCTGCCAGCTGTGTAGCAACCCCTAACAATATATAAGACCCTAGCAACCACCTATAATAATACTATAGTATAGAAAAAAAAATTGAATTGTGGCATGGAGAGTTGAGTTGGTTGGAAAATCTCCATGTTAAAACCTAGTTTCTGGCTGCCAAAAAGTATATAAATAACACGACAGAACTGAACAGCTAAAACTGTTCTGTTGAAGGAGCACAGGCACGTGAGTGTAAGTGGTTGTCTACAGAGGTCATAGATGACATTGTGAAGCTCCTCGAGCTGCAGGATTGTTTGCAGGCTGCTGGATGAGAGAAACTGAAGATGTAATTTGGGCTTGGAAATCTTCAGTGAGTCTCAGATGGAGCCCGCGGCGAGCAGTGGGGAGCGGGAGCGCGTGCATGTGTGTGTTTACCCGCCAGGGCGCTCATCATCCCTACCTCTCGTCGAGCTAATGGCAGCTGGAATCACGCTGCAAGCGCTAGGGCCACTGAGATCGAGAATAAACCTGCTGGGAAGAGAGAAAAAGGGGACCCTCGCTGTTTCAAACAAGAGGGCAGAGGAGGTGAGGCCAGGTGAGACAGAAAAACATGTTGATATTCCTGTTGATGTGTCATAGCGAATCGCGTGAGAGGGTAACGTGTTGAGTATCTCTTGGTGAGCCACAATATTTCAGCTGCGGTCACACTGGCACCGTGAGATGGAAAATTTAGGGTTTTATAATTTTAAGGTTTTGTTTAATTTTATGAGAGAGTTAGTGATTTTATGAGAGATTTTGATGGGAGAAGACAGATCTGTTATATAATATACTACAAACTTAAAAAATAAAAAAAACAGATCTGTTATATAATATACTACAAACTTAAAAGATTTAAAAAAAAAAAAAAAGTATAAGTATAACAAGGTAAATTGAGTCAATAAAAAAAACAAAATATATACATTATATTAATAATGAATAATTATTATTGCTACACACAATAGTGGTGTCAAATGCATCTAGTGGTGTGTTGTATTCATTAAAGGAACAGTGCACCCAAACATGAAAATTCTTATCATTTATTTTTCTCACCATGGTTTCAGTCCAGATTTAATGTTTAAAGGCTTCTGGGTAAAAGGAAAATGCAACAGAATTTCATTATCAACAAGAAAACTTTAAAGGCTTTTTATATAAGTATGTAGGGTAACACTTGTGTAAAAGTGGTTAAACCAATAACCTATAATGTCATACTGACTTTTTTTAATTGCAGGTACTACAGTAAAAGTTCGTAATTCTGGATTATCGGAAAAAAAGATATATATATTAGATACTAATTGTATCATACATAATAAAACAAAATTGACTTTTGAAATGTCATTTTTTCAGTCTATCTTTCTGTTTTCCACACCGGACACAAAACACATCATTCTCTTTTCAGTCTAGTCTTTTCTGTTTGTACACATACAAAACACATCATTTACATACAAACATTGCATGTACCATTATTAAATTATTATTGAAATTTGATTTCATTTCAAAAAAAAAAAAACAAAGAAAACAGCAAGAACTGTATTGATTTTTTAATGTTTATTTATTTATTTTTTTTTTATTTTTTTTTAGTTTTTAGATATTAAGATACATATATTCTGTGAATTAGGTGACTTAGAAATTGATAAAAAAAAAAAGTACAAAAAATATATAATAACAGGATATTTTCTTTAAAAACAAAACTAAACAAAACATGTTTTGGTCACACATGTGCTGTAAAGATACCCAGTTATACTGAAATCTGAGGAAAGTGCAGACGGTTGGAGGAAACTCTTCAAAGATTTTTGTCACTGCAGGTCGGCTTTTTATTTTGACAGATTTTCTGCTCACAATTTGGTTTCTGCAAAGTAATGTCATAATGATTAAAGGGGGATATTTTGAATTACACTGTTTAAAAACAAGTTATCTTGAAAGTTTTTTTGTTATGATTTTGGTTTCTTATTTTGAATTTCTTTGAAATATGAATAAGGTGATTGTATATTTTATTTCAATTGGGTTTGTCCAGTTTATTCCAACTGACGTGGTTACACGAGATCTGATTATTATGGTCCATGTATAGGCAGCTACTGAAGACTGGATTACGCATTTAGTGTTTGATTGAACAATAAGTTCTTTAAATATCACGTAGAGATCATTTATTAACAATATGTCTAATTTCTTGACGTTTGAAGACATTTTGGAGTAAGTTCACACTAGCATTCAGAAGTTTGTCATCTCCCAGAACTGTAACTGCAGTGATGGCTATTGAAGATGAGTCTTTGCAATTTTATTTATTTCAATAATTCTGAATCATTTCCGGCTATAATGGTTATTTTCAACATTAGTGAAGCTTTGGCTTTTTTTAATTTTTATTTATTTGGATTTTTATTAATTATTTACGGATTTGATTTTTATTTAAAACATTTTGCATTCACTTGCAAAAATTTGCATTTCGCCAGAAACTTTAGGTTCAGTCTCAGAAGTGTTGCAATTCTCAAGAAAGTTTGCATTTGCTGATAAGCCCACAATATGAATGCAACGCAATAAATAGTAAAGCTTTTTCTTTACACTTAACAAGCAACTGTGTGCTGTGCATAGTACTGTATGTATCATCAATAAGGTGTATATTGAATTTAATCCTTTAACATCACTATGTAGTACATTAAAGGGATAGTTCACCCAAAACATAAGCATAAAAACACTACACCTCACTATTACCAACTCACCTTCATTAATCTTGATCACGAATCTTCAGGACGGTCTTTCACTTGAGCTCCTCCACACAAAAATACTGGTTTATCTTCCAGTTGTCTGGAGAAACATGGAGGATATACAACAGGTAGTCAACCAAAATGACTGTTACCAGTGCGGCAGTAAACACAACCCAGTCACATGTTGTTATACTAATTAATTAAATAAATAACCAGGTGGTGATAGATGGTGTTGTTGTGTTTTTTTTAATGAAGATGAAATAAAGGAAATTGACTGGTAATATTAATAACGAAAACAATATAGCATTATAACATTTAATCTCAATTATTCATCATATAAATCCTTAATGTTCAAACTGTTTGACTACTGTTACAGTGAAATATTACAGTTTCGGTAATACTAGCCAGTCATTCAGATTATTATACATTTAGAGAGGTGTGCATTATGCCTTAAAATAAATAAAACGACAGAAAATGCAGGCACCCTCTTCTGGCGAGATGTGGCTATTCATTGGCACGACCCTCACAGTGCATTATGGGTACATTATAAACACTATACCGCACTATTAACTTACTTTTGTTACTCCTGATCTCGTCCTCAGTCAGATTCTTCTGGATGGGCCCTGTCTTGTGCTCCACCACACAAACATACTGGTGCTTCTTCCACTCGTCTGGATGAATATGAAGGGTAGATGTCTTCTGGAAGGTTCTATCCTCATTTGGTAGTAGCTCTCCAAGCTCCACATCCTCATAGTGCTCCTCTCCATTTCTTAACCAGGTGATATTCACTTCTGATGGGTAGAAACCTGTGGCATGACACACTACCGGAGAGGAGGAATTCTTCTGTACCAGAGACACTAAAGGAGACACTTTTTCAAAAAAAAAAAAAAAAAAGATTTATAGGAAAGTTTAATACTTTTAATTATGCAAAGGATCAACTTATGCAAATTTATGCAAAGGATCAACTTATGCAAATTTATGCAAAGGATCAACTTAAACATAAATGCAGCTATATTTTGTTTTAACCCTTCGGTGCTCATTTGAGAATTACATTTGTGGTTTCATCGTCAAAAGTGACACTTTTTTTTCTTTATATATTTTTGTTCAATAACATTTTTTTCTTTTTTTCTTTTGTATTATAAAAGAATTTTATGGTGCTAACTAATATTTATGCAATCATTTATGCCATTTACCCATTGAAAATACATATTTTCTAACATTTTTTCCATTATTTTTCAATTAATACAGTATTTCAGGTTAAAATAGAGACTAGGCATTTAAAATCCAGTTTTACCATGAAGCAACAATTTTTACAATTTCAAAATGTTAAATTATTCGGTCAAAAGTGAACGAAGAGCACCAGAGGCTCAATGAAGCAATCTCACCAATGACTAATTTATTATAATCAAAAATAATCCACTTGATAAAACAAAGTGAATTTCTTGAAGAAAAGCTACCTTTTCTCTCTAAAGCATCTTTCCCTAATTCCAAGAAATATTTTATCCAGTCAATGCGATCTTGTTCGCAGTATTGTTTCAGTAATTGTAGTTGTTGACTATCATTGTTCCACTTCTGCACTATGGGGATTCCCTGCGGTACAGGTGAGTTGTATCTGAGCTTCTTCAGGTCCAGTGTGATAAAATCTTCTCCATCATAACCATGCTGATCAAATCCATCTGAATCATTAGTCTTATAATCCCAAACACATCCATACATCCTCTGATACACATGAACACCTGAGAAAGAAAAGGAGGTGCTATAAGATCTGTTCTTTTTTACTGTAAAAAGATCATTGTTTTTTTTTTATGTATGTAGTTCAGAGTATGTTTCATATTTATGTGACTGATTTAACTGCTGCATTAGAACAGTAATGTTAATTTTGTTGATCTGCCGCACTTGTTCTCTGATCTCAGTGTAATCTTTCCATATGTTTCTGGATTCAATTGTCATCCAGTTCGGTTTGGGAATCAGCTTCTTTCTCACACTATCATAATAATCAATCTGCAGTCCATCCAGTGTAGCTACAGCAGAAACCTTTGGAATTCTTGCAATCGTCTGTCCATTTATTTCAGTGTAAGTTATGGTGAAGGTGTGCCTCTCTGAACAAGCAAAAAGACAAACACAGTTAAACACCAAATACAGCGTCATAAATCAAATCACTGTTTGAGTCGTTCAGTTTTTTCTTTTAATTTCACATCAATACTTCAGCAGGTTCATCATAAACCAGATAATGTTTGTCAAGACAAACTGTAGGTTGGCTTGAGAAAGCCTAGCCTGAAAGTTTGAAGTAGTTGCTTCAAATCTTGAGGATTGATAGATAGTTTGAAGCAGTAATAATCTTATAATTAGTAGTTTTAAAAGCTCAAAATTTGAATGTAAAGTTTCTCAGACAGATGCAACTGTGTTATCTATTAATTTTTTTTTAACAAAATTAATGTAATTTAAAAAAATAATAATAATTGTGTCTATTTTGTTTTTTGGTACTGTTGTAATCTATTTATAAGTAGACTGTGTTGTGTGGACATTATGTAGAAACTGAATGAAGTAGACAAAATGTAAAAAAAAAAAAAAGCATAATCTTTACTGTGTGAATTAAATATTCATACACTGGTCCTTATTAATGCTACTGAAATTAGTCAATATCAGAGGGTAAATTTTCTTTTATTTTGTTGTTTGATTAACATTTTAGGTACAGATAGATACATTTTAGTCCCAGAAGAATAATAACTATAAGTTTAAGTAGCATTTCAGTAGTTTTTTACACTACACTATAAAAAAAAAAAAAAAGATTCTATGAAATTTACAGTAACTTGCTGGCAGCAATTGGCAAGTAAGTTGCTGTAATATATTCCACAGTATGATGCAGTAAGTTTAATCACAGTACAGTAACTTTGAGCATATGTTTAATGTTTGGTTTGTGTTGTTTTAATGGGGGCTGTGGAGGAGATGTGAACACACTGTTGTGCTGTGTCGCGTTTTGACAAATCTGAGGTATTATGTCTTTTTTTAAAAAAGCCATTCTTAAAGTACTGGTATTAGTGAAATGAGGAATCGCACAGTTTTTAGTGATTTTTTTTTTGTTACATTTTTATTGCTGAGTATATTGTGCAACACTATATAGTACTAGATAAATAATAAAATAAAAAGGAATAAAATATGTAAATAAACAATAATGATAATAATAACAATAAATTGTTTTGTATATGAGAAAATTAGATAAGGGTATTTTCAGGGATATTATTGATAGCTAAAAAATATTAAAAAGATTTCTGTTAATTAAAATAAAGCTGAAATAAAACAAAATTGATAATAAATATAATATAAACATTAGCTTTAAAATTTAAAACCGTTGCCTGGCAATTAACTAAGTTTACATTGGAAATACATAAAAATTAAAATAGCAATATTAAAAAATACAACAACAAAAAATAATAAAATGACCAAAAGCACACAATAAAATTACTAAAAATTGTAACAAAAATTATCAAGAAAAAGAAACATATAAAAATAAACACTGATTCAAAATATTAATAAAGCTAAAGTAACACTGAGTTCAACACACCTTGCTGACAGAAATCTTTCTTTTTAATGCCAAGCCATCTTCTGTGGCTATATTCATGGAGAAAGCCAAATTTAATTATTCAAAGATAAAACTAAATTAGATATTAAAGATGTTCTTTTTCTTAAAAAAAAAAAAAAAAAAAACTAAAACTAAATTTGGATTTACTTGGTTAGCTGAAAGAGAATTCAGCCCTAATTATTTATTGTTAATCTCACCTGAGTAAACGAAAAGTACGCAGATGAAGAAAATGATGAGCTTCATTATGGACAAAAATCCATGCATTTGCCTCTCAAATAAGCGTAGCTGTCAGAGTGCTGCAAACACTTCAGCACATCGACAGGAAAGAAGTGGTTACTGAGAGAAGCTGCAAGTCTATATAAACGGTTTCAACAGGATGTTTAAGGAGGAAAGTTTTACTTACAAGGTGACCGCCTCATTCATTCATTTTTTCCAGACAGATATTTGATCATTTCTGAGAACTCTTTTTTTTGATAGCCCACTTTAGACATTCTGCTAACGGGTAGATCTACTGTACTGAACTGAGTTCTCTTTTGCATCTTCTTGCACTTGAATGGTGTAAAATCTCTTGAATGTTTACATTGGCAAGACTTAAATCGCGTAGAGATACATTATAGGTAATGTCCTGAGTGTCTTTCACTCTGAAATGTTTGTGGAAATTACCTGCATTATGAGCCCAGAGCCTGTAGGAATAAGTAAAATAATACAAAAAAAGCATATTAGGTGCCAAAGTCTGCCTTCATTTTCATTACCAAGAAAAGAATTTCAGCGGTGGTCACACCAGTCCTGTGAAGTGGAAAATTATGTGATTTATGTTTTTTCCTAGCTAACACACAGTGTACCAAATATGTAGTATTCTAGTAGTATTTTTTTGTTTTTTTGGTTTCTTTGTGTTTGAAATTTTTTATGGGGTTGTTTGATGATAATTTTTTTTTTAATATAATTTTAAAATCTCAACATCTTCAGTATAAACATTTATGGTTGTAAGATAACCAAGAAGGTACCAGTTATGTAATTATGAATGCACATATGTGCTATTTACAGATGAAAAGTGTGAGAAGTTATTTCCAGATGTACAGTCTCAGTATAGAGGTGGTTTTATGGGTGTGTGGAGTCCAGAGTGATTTTACCAGCCCTTTTCCTCACTCTGGAGGTGTAAAGATCTTGGAGGTTTGGCAGGGGGGCTTCTGATGTCTGATTTGCTGGCTGAGCCAAACCAAACAGTCATATATGAACACAGGACAGAATCAATGATGGCGGAATAGAACTGTGTGAGCAGCTCCTGTGGCAGGTTGAACTTTCTTAGCTGGCGAAGGAAATACAGCCTCTTTTTAGCAATATCAGTTCAGAGTCAATGTGATTGTCCCACTTCAGGTCCTGAGAGATGGTGGTGCCCAGGAACCTAAATAACAACCATAGTGCTGTTCATGATTGTGAGTGGGGGAGTGCAGGGGGGTTCCTCCTGAAGTCCACAATCATCTCGACTGTTTTGCGTGTGTTGAGCTCCATGCATTTGACTCTCAAGTAAGCAAAGCTGTCAAAGAGTGCTGCAAACACTCTTCAAAAACTTCACCACATCCACAGGAAGAAGTGGTTACTGAGGGAAGCTGAAGGCCTATATAAACAGTTTCGATATTGATATTTAAGGAGGAAAGTTTTACTCACAAGTTGACCGCTTTATAACTTTTTTTTTTTTGCCAGACAGACATTTCTGTTAACACTTTATTTTGATACCCCAATTTAGACATTCTACTGACAGGTAGATCTAACACTAATATTCAGGTACAGAAATACTGCAGGATTTGAAAGAAATAATCAAATGTAAAATAACACTGGATAGTCTTCACTGTATAAATAGTCCTCACAGTTAAAGTTAAAAAAAGTTATTTAGTCAAGAGCATTGAGTGACTTTGTCTTTTGTCATATTAGGTGCCGAAGTCTGCCTTCATTTTCATTACCAAGAACAGAATTTCAGCGGCGGTCACACCAGTCCTGTGAAGTGGAAAATTATGTGATTTAGGATTTTCCTAGCTAACACACAGTGTACCAAATATGTAAACAGTTATATATACATTTACATTATATTTACATTTAGTCATTTAGCAGACGCTTTTATCCAAAGCGACTTACAAATGAGGACAATGGAAGCAATCAAAATCAACAAAAGAGCAATGATATACAAGTGCTATAACAAGGCTCAGTTAGCTTAAATGCAGTACACGTAGCAAGGGCTTTTAATTAATATAATAAATAAAAAGAAAACAGACAGAATAGAAAAAGAATAGAGCAAGCTAGTGTTAGAGGTCTTTTTATTTTTGCTTTTGTTAATTGTATAATAAATGAAAAGAAAACAGACAGAATACAAAAATATTAGAAAGCTAGTTAAATTGTGTATTGAATGAGAATAGAGCAGACAGAATACAAAAATATTAGAAAGCTAGTTAGGTTTTTTTTTTTAAGAAATTTAGATAGATGTGTTTTAATACGTGTGTTTTTGGAGGTGGCTTATTGAGGATTTCTAAAGTGGACTTTGACATTTGGACAATGACTTTTGCATTTCTCGCGCAGAACTTTCAAACTGGTCGTGCAGCAACCGTCACCTCGGCATATTTACCATGGTAAAATGAATAATTTTAATGAATATAATTAATGTATGAATGCATCGTTACAAATCAGATGACCCCCCCCCTCCAAAATAAAAACAGTAGGTTTTATGGGGCTAATCAAATGGTAAATGATTTAATAATTAAAATAATAATTTATTTTCTGCCATAATTATTCTAAAGCACCATTTCTCAGAAATAGTGTTTAAAGAATAATGTTAAAGTGAACAAAATATTGGTAATTATGACCTCGTGCCGATAGTTTTGATTAGAATAAAGCACCTCCGGTCGGGCTGTCGCATACAGTCTAGCCGCAGAAGTTCAAATACGTATCCAAAGCTCAAATCGAATCCGAAATTTTGGAATGTGAGTATGATCTTTTGATTCTAAATTCAGGTAGCTCACTAATTTCTTTTGGTTGTGAATGAATTACTTTCTGTCTGTTTTTTTTCGTTGGAGGATGTGGAAAGGCGGCTTAAGGACTCAGCTGCTCGGATTGAGTTGGGCAGGTCATTCCACCAGGAGGGAACATTTAATTTAAAAGTTCATAAAAGTGACTTTGTGCTTCTTTGGGATGGCACAATCAAGTGACATTCACTTACAGAACGCAAGCTTCTAGAGGGCACATAAGTCTGAAGTCATGAATTTAGGTATGGGGTGCAGAGCCAGTGGTGGTTTTGTAGGCAAACATCAATGCCTTGAGTTTTATGTGAGTAGCTATTGGTAGCCAGTGCAAATTGATAAACAGAGGTGTGACGTGTATTCTTTTCAGCCAAGGGAGCACTGCAATAGTCCAGCCTGGACAGAACAAGAGCTTGAACAAGGAGTTGTGCAGCATGTTCTGAAAGAAAGGGCCTGATCTTCTTGATGTTGAATAAAGCAGCCAATATGCAGCGACCGAACAGTTTTTAGCAATGTGGTCTGAGAAAGTTAGCTGATCATCAATCATAACTCCAAGGTTTCTGGCTGTTTTGAAGGAGCTTTATGGTTGATGTGCATAACTGGATGGTGAAATTGTGATGAAACGATGGGTTTGCTGGAACCACAAGCAGTTCTGTCTTGGCAAGGTTGAGTTGAAGGTAACGGTCCTTCATCCAGCAAGAAATGTCTGTTAGACAAGCTGAGATGCGAGGAGCTACCGTCGGATCATCAAGATGGAATGAGAGGTAGAGTTGAGTGTCATCAGCATAGCAGTGGTATGAAAAGCTATGTTTCTGAATGACAGAACCTAATGATGCCATGTAGACAGAGAAGAGAAGTGGTCCAAGAACTGAGCCCTGAGGCACCCCAGTAGTTAGATGTTGCGACTTGGACACCTCACCTCTCCAAGATACTTTGAAGGACCTATCTGAGAGATAATACTCAAACCACTGGAGTGCGGTTCCTGAGATGCTCTTTGCCAGTAGGGTTGACAGGAAGATCTGGTGGTTAACCGTGTCAAAAGCAGCGGACAGATCAAGCAAGATAAGTATTGAAGATTTGGATTCCGCTCTTGCCAGTCTTAGGGCTTCAATAACTGATAGCAAGGGAGTCTCAGTTGAATGTCCACTTCTGAAGCCAGATTGGTTGCTGTCAAGGAGGTTGTTCTGTGTGAGAAAGGCAGAGACTTGTGTCACCGGGTGACTAATCCGAGCGGAACTTTTCTTTTCCGGGCGGAACTGAAGTGTGGGAAATATTTCCGCCCGGACTAATTTAAGTGAAACACGAGGTTCTGTTCCGGTTTGCCCAAGGCGGGGAAATTATCCAAGATACACGTCAAGGTGTGGGAAGAGGACATGTCGGATACCGATTGGAGGATCGGGAAGGAAGCAGAGATATAAAAGGGGCTGGTTTATGAACAGGAAGGTGGTAGTCTGTTCCGCTGTTGTTCCACACGAAACGGAAGTGGCTGGTGTGGCGTGGATGTTGTGATTTACGGGCTGCAACGGAGAATCCAAGGAAAGGGGAGATTGGAAGTGCGTAGTAAGTTAAGTGATCAACCTTTTGTATGTTGTGTTTACATCTTATTGTGGATTGCGTTGACGGAGCGATCCTATGTTTTGGAAGGTCCCTGAGTGAAGGAGTCATTGAATTCGTATGGGAGAGGACAACACTGTGTACTGGTGGGTGTAAGACTTTATGAACATTCTTGTATATTGTGTGAGAGTGGATGATGTATGTGGAGGGAGACTAACTGCCTTTAAGAAAGGGTTCCGACTGGCAATATTTCTCTCCGTAGCAGTGGGTAATTCCCCCCCCCTCTTGTGTTGATCTAATAATCCTCATTGCTTGTGTGTTTACTCAGTTGTTGATAGTAGTGCCTTGCGTTGGAGAGATCGCTGGGAAAGACGGAGAGACTCCGGTGTACGATATATACGCCTGCTGTGGTCTGCCGCCTGCCTGCCTTCGTAAGCCATCTGACACGCCCCGCCAGGACTCTGAGCCCGAAACGGGAATACACCACGGATCTTTTTTTCAACTTCTTACTGAGTGTGTGGAGTGCGTGAGTGCTGCTATATTGAAGTGTACACACGAGAAGAATTGTAGTGCCTTTGTGTGTGTGGTGGTGTTTGTCCGTGGTGTTGTGTCCCCGGTCGTAGGAAGAGGACTGACAGAGAGGAGCAGTGTATTGGTGGCAACCACAGTCTTTACCTTAATAAGCTGGAGCTTGGACGTGTTGGAGGCACCTCTGGAGGAGGTTGGATGACGTCGCCCACACAGCGATCTCTGTAAGCTTTTAAATCAAAGCCTTACCCTTTCATCCACGTGACGTTGTGTGATTGGCCTTGTCAGCAACCACCGGCCTTGTGCGTGTCGTCTGTGCTGTCTCTTTGACGAGGGAAGCGAAGGACAACAGCCGATCCTCCCCGTGTGCCCCCTTGCCAAGCTGGGCGGGAAGCCCAGTATTGTTTGCAGTCTCACCTGTAAGGACCCACCAGCCGTCAGTCCTCCACCAAACCCGTATCTGCTTGGAATACCGACCTCTGAATATCTTCAGTGGTGAGTAGCCAGTTAACAGCCCAGCCCTGTGAATGCTCACCTGTGTATTGAATTCTGTATTCACTTGAGAGCTAGAACCCCTGCACGCTAACAGCCCAGCCCTGCGAATACTCACCTGTGTATTGAACTCTGTATTCACTTGAGAGCTAGAACCCCTGCACGCTAACACCCAGCCCTGTGAATACCCACCTGTGTATTGGAACGCTGTACTTACCTGGGAGCTAGAACCCCTGCACGCTAACCAGCCCGCCCCTGTGAATACCCACCTGTGTATTGAATTCTGTACTTACCTGTGAGCTAGAACCCCTGCACACTAACAGCCCCAGCCCTGCGAATACCCACTTGTGTATTGGACTCTCTACTTACCTGAAGCTAGAAACCCCTGCACGCTAACAGCCCAGCCCTGTGAATACCCACCTGTGTATTGAACACTGTACTTACCTGGGAGCTAGAACCCCTGCATGCTAACAGCTCAGCCTTGGGTCTTGAAGTCATTAGTAGTTTTAAAGTTTCCCCTCCCCTTTCCCCAAACTTTTAAATAAATAAAATTGTTAAATTTTAATCTTGGCTGTCTGTTCGTTCATTGGGGTGTTGTGGGACCTCCTCGAGGTGGAAGTTAGAGGGAGGAGCGAGACCCGTTAAATTGGTGGTCCGCTCTGACCTGCAACACTTGGTTGAACACAGCTCGTTCAAGTGTTTTTGCAATGAAAGGAAGAAGGGAAACTGGTCTGTAGTTCTCTAAAAGAGTAGGGTTGAGGGTGGGTTTCTTAAGTAGTGGAGTTATACGAGCCTGTCTAAATGTTGAGGGAAAAACACCAGTGTGAAGGGATATGTTAGTGAACACAGATGTGATTTAGTGATATGTGGACAGGTTAGTTAAAAGATGGTGGAGTAGAAGTTTGTGGGGTGGTACTGTGTGAGGTTGAACTTTCTTAGCTGGCGAAGGAAATACAGCCTCTTTTTAGCAATATCAGTTCAGAGTCAATGTGATTGTCCCACTTCAGGTCCTGAGAGATGGTGGTGCCCAGGAACCTAAATAACTCTACTGCAGCCACAGTGCTGTTCATGATTGTGAGTGGGGGAGTGCAGGGGGGTTCCTCCTGAAGTCCACTATCATCTCCACTGTTTTGAGCGTGTTGAGCTCCATGCATTTGACTCTCAAATAAGCGTAGCTGTCAAAGAGCGCTGCAAACACCTTTCAAAAACTTCACCACCTCCACAGGAAGAAGTGGTTACTGAGGGAAGCTGAAGGCCTATATAAACAGTTTCAATACGGATGTTTAAGGAGGAAAATTTTACTCACAAGTTGACCGCTTTATTCAGTAAGCATTTTTTTTGCCAGACAGACATTTCTGTTAACACTTTATTTTGATACCCCACTTTAGACATTCTACTGACAGGTAGATCTAACACTAATATTCAGGTACAAAAATACTGCAGAAACTGAATGAAGTAAAATCAATAAATCAAACATAAAATAAGACTGGATAGTCTTCACTTTATAAATAAATACTTATATAAGTCCTTACAGTTAAAGTTGCAAGAAGTTAAGAGTAGTGAGTGACTTGCTCTTTGTCTTTTGTTGCTCTGTGATTAACATTAACGACACAGTCAGCAGCAGGTTCATTAGGCTGCTGTCACTTTAAGACCTAATGCACAGATCTAATATACTGTTACACCAGCGGTTTTCTTCTCAACTGATTACACTCATTTAAGACCTAACCGACTGCTTTGTGTGAATACTGACCATGATGGGCGTTTTGACAATTTTGTGGATATTAGAAACTTTACGTGCAATATGCCATGAAAAAGAACTCAGTTCAGTAGTCGCGAGCTGTCTGAGAAGCGGTTTCATGTATGCGTGCTTTGGGTATGTAGCACATATCCTCTCAGAAACTGATATATGAAGTTATAGTCTCTGTGAGCTCGTTTCCCAAAAGCAACTATGGTCACAAGTTCCGTCATTACCAATAGAGTTCACTTAGTTATCTGACGATGCTTTTCAGAAACACACCCCAGATCGGTGGCTGCAGCTTCAAAAACACTTAAGTCAGTGCAGTTGAAACAGGCTTGCAAATCCCGCTCTGCTTCATTAGTCCATCTCTTTACAGTCCTTATTACAGGTTTAGCTGATTTCAGCTTCTGCCTATAAGATGAACTAAACAGTAACCAGAGAGGCCCAAAGTTGCCCGTGGGACAGAGCGATGTGCATTCTTTATTGTGGTGTAACAGTTATCCAGTATATTGTTGTCTATTGCTGTTACTTTCTCTGGCGTGTCTTTTTTTTTGCTGTTTGTTTTTTGGATTTTCTTTTTTAAGATTTGATTTGTTATTATTACAAGGGTTTTTTTAGGTTGTTTGTTTTTTCATTTTTTTGTTGCACTGCACTCACACATATGTCCGGAGGAACGTACACATTTACAAGAATGAACAAGGAAAACTCAGGAGCGACCGCAACTGGTGGAGGGGTTTGCGGTTTATGAGGGTAGAATGTTTTTTAGGAGAGCACTGTTGTTTATTATTTTGGTGTATATATATATATAGGAGAATATATATATATACATACACCTGTATAGACAAATGCAACAATTTACCTGACAACATCAACAAGAAATAATACTAGCATATAGTAGTATTAGAATAAACTCACAAAAAGAAATCTACATAATATATTCATGTCATGATGCATTCTGGGAACTCAAGATATACTGTACTGATGTGGACATCACAGCGCCTGTCAAAAGACAAAACTTAAACACTTCATCAACAATTTCACCTTACAAAACAGTTAACATTTATACATTTAGCTGATGTTGCACATACAATATTTTATGTTTATTTTTTCAGCTGTATATGGTTTTCTTACAACAGTTTTCTTGAAACTGAAATGTAAGTTTACAAAAGCAACCCATCAAACAGAAATTAAAGAACTTACAGTTAGAAAAAAAACATGTAACTCTATATTTACAGGCAGTACTGGATAGTAACTGATTACATGTTATCTTAATAACGTAATTAGATTAAAATGATTACAATTACTTTTTCTGAATTACATGATTACAAATTAATCACACAATGGCAGTAAATTATTAATAATTTATAAATTCTCCCTAATTCTCTTTTTTTCTCTCTCTTCTTAAATTTTGTGCTCATGTGATGCAGGATGTGATGCTTTTTATCAGTCAAACCAAAAATACTTACTTGAAGTTAATATTTCAATAATTTAACATTCCATTTGCATGTTCTCTGATGTCAGTTAATGGTCATACAGTTTTTTCTCTTTATAAAATTGATCACATTTCGATTAATCCCAAATCTATAAACAAATAATGTTTGAATGTTTTCTGATGTAGTTAGATTGTATTATATTTTTTTGACTATGATTTTTAAGGAGTTTACCCAGCACTCTTTGCAGGACATTTTCTTTTGAAATATTTACACATGGAAAGACAAGATCACACCCGCTAACACATCTGAGTTTCATATACAGACAATATCTGGTACCTTCATATCCAGTGTTGGTCAGACACAACGTCACACAAACTGTATGTAAGAAAATGTTTCTTCTTATTTCTTCATGTCGTATCTCGCTGGAGTCACCAAGTGAGCCAAAACTACAACTGATGCAGGTGTATGACGTCTTTGTGGATATTATTTAACACTGAAACATGTTTTGGTCCTGAAGTTTCCCAACTGGACTGGAATCTGGGGCTCATACAGATGAATGGAGGAAACTCTTCAAAGATTTTGGTCTGCCTTTCTTTCGGACCGACTGCCGGCTCATACTTCATGACTGCAAAGTAATTTCATACATATTCATTGAGATATTTAATTCTGCTTTGGAAATTCTAAGGACATTCCCATCATCCTGCAGCTATTGAAGCTGTTCACAGAAAAACTGTTAAAGTACTTACTTGTATATTTTGGATTGAAAGATAAATATACAGGAATAGGGAAACTCCCGCCACAGACAGAAATATTTTTTTGAGGTATGCTTTTGTAAGTCCTTAAAAATACAAAAAATATATTTAAAAAGACATATAATAACATACAGAAACAGCAATATAGGTCTGAAAAAAGTAAATGCAATGAATGATTTCGGTCTGTTTCTCAGACAAAACAAAAATTTGACTTGACAAGACTTGAAATACCGTGCATAAGTCATGTTGACAAATTAAATAATTCTTATTCTTTTCTTGTTCCAAGCTTCACAAACTTAGTCACTTTTATTGTACAGTATGTCAGAATAACTTTACATTATACCACACTTTTAATAACTCACTGTCGTTACTCTTGATCTCGTTCTCTCTCAGAATCTTCTGGATGGTCCCTGTCTTGTGCTCCACCACACAAACATACTGGTCCTTCTTCCACTCGTCTGGAGGAACACGGAGGATAGATGTCTTCTGGAAGGTCCCATCCTCATTTTGTAGTAGCTCTCCAAGATCCACTTCCTCATCATGATCTTCTCCATTTCTTAACCGGGTGATAGTCACTGCTGATGGGTAGAAACCTGTGGCATGACACACTACCGGAGAGAAGGGGTCCTTATGTAACAGAGACACTTCAGGAGCTACAAAAGATTGAGAAAATAAAATGATGAAAATACTTAATACTTCGAATTTATGCAATAGATTAACATAAACTTAAACACAGCAACATTTAGTTTTAACCCTTCAGTGCTCCTCAAATGGGAGTCACACTTGTGGTTTTGAGTTCAAAAGTCACACCTGAAATGTAACTGATTTTTCTGAGAAAAAGCAATATATTTTTGTTCAATAATATATTTTATTTTGAGAGAATTTTATGGTAGTGATTAATATTTATTCAATAATTTATGCTTTTTTTCCATTCCAGGCCTTAAAAATGCAGTTTTCTCATGAAGCTACAATTATTTTTTTTACAAATTTTTTTTTGAAAACATAACATTTTTCAGTCAAAATTAACTGAATGGCACCAGAGGGTTAATGAGGCAATCCATGAGGAATAAAAGAAAAACAACAACTCATTTATTATAGGGTAGAGTGGGGGGAAACGCCTCCCTACTGTTTTTTTAACAAAATAACCACTAGATAAAGTCAAGATAGACTTTTGTTGTAACTATGGACTGTGTTGACAAGAGTGATGTAGAAGGATTCACCATGAAGCTTACACTTGTGATAAACCTGAGAGAAAATGGATTTCACAAGAAGTGATCTAATTTTCAGCAGTAAGAAGAAAAGTGTTTTAAAGCTTGTTTTGTAGAACATCACATTTATATATGATATGAGAATAGAAAGGCCTTTAGATACAGAGTATGTGTTATTTAAGAAAAATATAATTATATTTTTAGAATTACATCTTTTCCTTTTTCCCCTCAAACCGAGTGTGTGGGGTAAAACGCACTCAAGGGGCGTAGCTTCATTTCTCTTCAGTTCTCTTTTCTCAATATCAATTCCTTTGTTTTTCCATCAAATGTATTATAACTAGTTGGTTGAATAAAAATATTTGGACTTTATATTTAAAAATAACGTCAACTTAGCATCAGGTAACAATATTTTTCAAATAGGCTATAATTATTTTTAATTTAAATTTAAATATAACATCAGCTAAGAATATGTTATGAATATTTTTTATTTTTGCTATAAATGAGGGCATTTTACCTTCGTACAAATTACATTTTTGTTAAAAATTTAATAACATGAAAAACTATGTACATTTTTGATCCTTGGTATGTCATTGTCACTAAAACTGAGCTAACTTTTCTGGACACATTTACTTTTGTTTTCCCCAATTACCCTAATCAAAATAATCTACTTGTTGAACAAAGTGAATTTCTTTCTTTTCTTTCTGAAAGCTTCCTCTTTTCTCACTCGCTTTCCTTAATGTTAAGAGATGTTTTAACCAGTCAACACATTCATATTGGTAGTATTTTTGTATAAGTAGTTTTCTGTCATTTTTCCACTCCATCATTGTGATTACTCCCTTTGGAAAAAGTGTGTCAGGCTATGTTTATATTATATTTTTCAAATATGTGCTACAGGTGTGATAACCTTGCTGATCAAACCCATGTAATTTTCCAGTCTCATCATCCCAATCACATCCATACATCCTCTGATATGTATGAACACCTGAGGAAAAGAAAGAGAGGACTTACTTGTATTTTTATTGTATATGGTAATTCTTGACGTTTAAAACTGTAGTATAAAGTATTGCATCTCACCATGTGGCTGATTGAATCGCTGCATTATAGCAGGAATGTTGAGTTTGTTGATCTGCTGCACTCGTTCTCTGATCTCAGTGTAATCTTTCCATCTGTCTCCAGTGGCAAACTTCTTCATCCAGTCCTGTTTGGGAATCAGCTTCTTTATCTCACTGTCATAATAATCAATCTGCTGTCCATCCAGTGTAGTTACAGAAGAAAACTCTGGGAAAACTGCAATCATCTCTCCATTTATTTCAGTGTAAAGTGTGGGGAAGATGTGCCACTCTGAACAAACAACAAGACGACATAAAGCTCTCAAACATGATTAAACACCACATTAAAATTACTGTTTGCATGTTTCAGCTTCTTCTTTTCAGTTCATCAATACTTTTGCAGTTTCATCATAAGTTAGGCATCACTGGAAAGGTTTAAATTTAAAACTCATCGTGTGAAAACATTGTGTTATATTATAAACTGTACTTTAAAACCTTTTGCAGGCTCAATTTTTGTGATATCAACTTCAAATTTGGATCATCAACTGGTTAGATATACAGGTATATTTTTATAGCAATTTTAGAGTTCAAATTATTTTGTAAAACAAATTTCATATAAAATAAGTTCAGTACAATGGCTTTACTAAAACTTCTAGAAATTTTTTACATGTTCATTTTTCACGTGTTTATAATCTGCAGTGTTTGTCTTCTTTAAAAAGCCCAACCTTGGGTCTGTATTTCAAAGCGTTCATGAATCTATGGATCTATGTTAACGGGTTAATTTGCATTCAAATGTTCAAAACTTTAATCATTCATATACTTTAGGACAAAAAAATAAATAAATAAATAAAAAATACAAAAAAAAATATGAAAAGGTAGAAAATTATAATAATAAATTGTTTTATATTTGAGAGAATTAGAAAACACCACACGATTTTCTGTCAGTTCAACCAGAGATATTATCAATTGCTAAAACTATTAAAAACATTTCTGTTAATTAAAATAAAGCTGAAATAAAACAAAATTAACAATAAGTATAATAAATAAATATAATAAAAATATTCATTGAAACTTAACAAAAAGGCAAAAAAAAAAAAAAAATTAGTTTACGCTGAAGCACTAAAATAAATGCTTATTCAACATATTAATAAAACTAAAGGGAAGTAGCTGAAGGCCTTGCTGACAGAAAAATCTCTTTCTTTTTAAATGCCATGCCAGCTTCTGTGGCTATATTCATGAGAGCCTAAATTTGGATTAACTTGGTTAGCTAACAGATAATTCATCCTTTAAATTATGTTATGAAATGAATCTTACCTGAGTAAACAAAAGGTAGGTAGATGAAGAAAATGATGAACTTCATTATGGATGAAAATTCATGCCTTTGACTCTCAAATAAGCGTAGCTGTCAGTGCGCTGAAAACACTCTTTAAAAACACTCTTCACCACATGTCCACATCGACAGGAAGAAGTGGTTACTGAGGGAAGCTGCAGGCCTATATAAACAGTTTCAATACGGATGTTTAGGGAGGAAAATTTTACACACACTTTGACCTCATCATTCAGTAACTTTTTTTTTCCAGACACACTTGATAATTTCTGTTAACAGGTAGCTCTGCAGAAATTGAATGAAGTAATCAAACGTAAAATAACACCAGATATAGTCTTCACTGTATAAATAAATTGAGACAAGTTCTTGCACCATCCAAGGCCAATTAAAGCCCTGTCCTCCTGAAGCTCCACGACCTCTCGTGAGCCAAAAGGTGCCTTACGTGGCTTCATTTTCATTACTAAGAACATTATTTCAGCAGCGGTCACATCGGCCCTTGAGGAGGAAAATTATGTGATTTAGGGTTTTCCCAGCTAACACATGACGTACCAAATACATAATCTGTTGGTATGTTTTGGTTTTTTCATGATTTAATAATTGGACGTTACTAGGACGTTGTATGCCCATGATTACATCACCACCAAATTACCAACTCAAAACGTTGTCAGTACAAACTCTTATGGTCATAAGAAAACCAACGGCCCAGCTACTGTATGTATTACATTCATAATACTTTAGTAATTTTATAACTTATTGGCAACATAACTGCAAAGTCATGGATCTGACAGCCCACGTACATCACAGAGACATCTATTTGACGTCTGCTAGACGTATTTTTTAGGGTGTTTGCTCATCTACAATACCTCTATATGATGTTTCCTATCAGATGTCAAATAGACATTTAGAAGATGTCTTTAAAGGGGTCATATATGACATTATTTGTGTAGCTGGTGTAACAGAATATGTTGACATGCTTTAAAACAAGAGCAGTCTGCTCTGATTGGCCAACTGACCCAGTGCATTGTGATTGTACACCGCAGCACTCGTTGGAAAGTAATGCCTCTTTCCATAATCGCGAGCTTCATCACTCAAAATAAATGTAAAGACATGTCTTTAGCACGATCAGCAAGCCTGAAAGTGGAACAGAGGTGTGACAGACACAGTGATGAAGCTCGTATGTGTTTGCCACGGACGGTTAAGACAGCTGATACTGTTGTGACCCACTGTGTCTCTCTCTCTCTCTCTGTCTTCACACACACACACACACACACACACGCGACACGCAAAACTCCGATTTTGAACAGTCAATAGCAAAATACAAAACATACTTACAGTAGCTGGATTTCAGAAGCGCTAGATTGTCGTAGCAAAGTCAGAACTACCTCCTCTCCTAGGTTCACGAAACGGTCGTCTATAAAATGCGTTCCTGTTCTGTTGGAAGTAATCTTAAAGATTCCTAATGCATCTACTTTCGGAAGGCAAAATAAAAGTGCTTTTGCTTTTGCCTAGACAAACGCAGCATCTCCCTGACTGCGGTACTGAAACCACGCCGCCTTTCTTTGCATGAACATTGCTAGCAGGAGAAAAGCGACCCATTCTCTCCGATTCAATGAGAGATAGTTTGATTCATTTCAATGGAGAGCTGGCAACTGGCGACCAGGTGGGGTGTGTCCAGTGACGCGACAAAGTTCAGAATCCTTCAACTTTGTGCAAATGAAGAGCGACTTTCGGGAATGACAGCCAGTAGGAAAGAAGATGGTAGAGCTCATGTGATTATTCTCCTCTCAGCCATAGATAAACATACACAAGGAAGAAAGTAGGACTTGTTTCTCATTAATTTTTTGTTTGTATGTACAGGTTTAATTTAGATTTAGATTATATTTAGTCTTTTGCCTCCAAAATATTTGAACTTAGCAGCAAAAAACCTGATTCGCTGACAAGGCAACCAGTATTGAGAACGTCCACTAGCAACCTCATCGCCAGCCCCTGGCGACATGTGAACGGGGCTTTGGGCAGCATTATGCAAATATTTCCACATCGTGATATAGACATGTGGGGGTGTGTTTTGAATGAGCCGTTTTAGCGGGGCATTGCAGAGTCTTAACTTTGTTAAAGAATATCTCATTGGGTTTGGACTTTAGTCTTTGCAACTTCAGGGATCTTATCCATGCGCAAATAGCTTGTAACACTCCAAAGAGAAAGGAAAACTTGAAATCGTCATAAGTATCATGTCTTTAAGATGTAAAACTGACATCTATCAGATGTTTGTACACAGCAGATGCTTTCCAGATGAAGCGATCTTTAACAGACATCTTGCAGATGCACCTGTGCTGTACTTTCATTACCATCAAATTGGAGGTTCATTTAATGTGTTCTGATGACCAGAATTTGCTATTTAAAATGTGTAATTAATTGTCAGTGACAAAATTTCCCTTGAGATTAAATGTTAATGTTGTAATGTAACATAAAATGTATGTGGTCTAAATGCTCTTTATATATGATCTTATATACAGCGCAGGCCTCCACATTTTGAACTGAAAAACGTGTGAATTGTATAACATTTGTTTGGATGGTTAGTTTTTTTTTGTTGGGTGAGTTATTTTTTTTTTATATAATTTTTATGGAAATTTCATTTTTATGAGGTGAGAGACTTATTTTTAATACAGATACACGCTTTTCTCAAACACATTTTTGTCTTGAATATTAGTCTTGTAGTTTCTTTTATAAGATCATAACATTGTATTCTAACATTACAGCGTGTCCCCAGATGTTACAATGTACGCGGTTCTATGAAGGGTTGTTTTTTTTAATTTTTTATGTTTAATTTTAAAATTAGATCCGTGGTGTTCTTTTTTTAATGTTTCATTTTAACATTAAAAACTCACAAAGCTAGCTCTCACTGCATTTACACAACCATTTCTTTTCTCATTCAGTCTGTATAAAGTGCAGGTCTGTATAAAGGTGACTTGCAATATTTACAAATGCAAGAGGTTGTAAGAAGTTACATTATTAGCACACATTATTAATTTAAGTTTCATGTATCAGCAGCATCTTTATCACTCTGTCATCGATTAATCAATCTGTTCCCAATCCTGTAAAGTGTTATACAAAAGCTCCCAACAAATCTATTCTCAACATATCCCAAATCTCATCGGCCTGTGTACAGGTTGTACGTTTCCAAACTTTAAAAACAAAAACTTGTGGTATTGATATGCAAAAATGGACTTTGGTGTGCATATGATATGTGATGGGTAGGTTTAGGGTTATGTGGTAGATGTGCATCATATGTTCGCGAAACCTGCGTATTATATGCACGGCAAAGCCCATTTTTGTGTATTAATACCACGAGTTTTCATTTTTATTTGGCGTACTATTTATACACATTTTTTTGAGACTGGGCTCCTCAAACATAGTTAAACCACAGATACAGAGTCAGAATACTACTATCCTAACAAAGAGTAGTTGAATTAAGAGCTACCAATGACAATTAACTATTCTGAGCTTTATTTTTCATTTAGCAACAACAAAACTAAATTATAGACTGGTTTATCGTTTTGCCATAGTGTTCTGCTTGTGATTCCCTCATTCAAACTAATGTGCCCAGATCAGTGCTGGGCTCGTTACTCCAAAAATCTAATTTATTACTCATTACTAGTTACTCCTTTCAAAAGTAATATTATTAACTTTACTTGTTACTTTCTGACAGCAGTAATTAGTTACATTTTTTTTCACTAGTTACATTACTAGTTACTTTTCCTTCACTCCCCACAGAAGTTGTAATTTCGTATCTTTCACTTAAGTTCTTCTAAAATGTTACTAACAAAATATTTCTGTCTCATCATTCGACCAAAATCCACACTGGATTGCAGTCAGAAGTTTTTACAAACACTCTTGATAGTGAAGTAAAAGTGTTGTATTAATAGTCATGTGGAGCTTTAAAGCTAATTGTAGCTATGATTTCTCCATTTCAATAAGTATTTTATCTTAAGAAATCACATAAGTTCATTAGATTTTAAATTATAGTAGTATAATTTACATCGGGCTCAGAGGGATGTGGGTGGGATGTAATGCCAGAGTAAAGTGATGCCACACCTTACACATCTGCATTCAGATCCGCTTTACTCCTGACAAAATCAGCGTAATGGCGATATTTCCATCTGCTGAATGTAAGCTTTTCCATATTAAAAGCTTTCCTGATGCACTGGTGACTTCATGTGCAAGTCATTAAAATAATGAAAATAAATCTAGGAATTATTGGATTTATGGATTTCAGATCAGTAGGGGGTGAGGCATCAAAGGTAAAGTAACGAGCTGTTTTATGGATGGTAGCTGTATTACTGAAATCTTATTATTAATTAGTTACACTGCTAGTTACTGCAAAAAGTAATATTATTATTGTAGCTAGTTACTTCCCAACACTGGCCCGGATCTTCAGCTAATTTTATCGATCTAATTATTGTCTGTTGCTGTAAATGATGAACGTCACGTTGTGTCTCAGAACTTCTCCGTTTTGTTTATTTACAGATGTTTGATTCAGTCGAGGGTTTTCGGAGACTATATTGAATCTGTTACACACCACTTGCTGGCCTGGATAATACTAAAGATGTTTGAGAAAATACGACAAATGTGAAGCGATTTTCTGTCAATTCAACACACGGAAGCAGCAAGGGTTTAAACAAAGTGGCGTTATGAAATGAATCACCTGAGTAAACAAAAGGTATGAAGAAAATTACTAAAAACTTCCTTTTTTATTTTATTTTGTGTATTTGTACTTGGAAATATACATGGCACTGTTCTTGACCCTTTACTTTGTTTTTTTATGAGCAATAAGCATATAAAGGGAAAACATATAAATAGAAGAAAGGACCGGAAAATAAAAAACAAACATAAATTATAGTGTCATTCATTATAAACAACATTTATTATAAATGCCAAGCCACAAAACAATTTACATAAAGCGAAAGTGAAACTAGCGACGTGTGGGAATGCATCAATCAAAATGTGCGATGATAAAAAAAAAAAAAAAAAAAACTTGATTTAGCTATAATCCGGAAAACAGCAGAACCAAAACCCAAATACATACTAAGCAAATAAATATCGCTAATCCAAACAATATTACTTTTTATTATGAAAAGCTCACTTCTCTCACATGCATCTTGTTTTCCTTTTCCCACTTTCTATCATCTTTTTTTTTTTTTTTTTTTTTGACGGGTTACTGTGAAGTGTGTGTGTTTATTTATGTATGTATATATATATATGTATATTATATATATATATATATATATATATATATATATATATATATATATATATATATATATATATATCGTCGCTGTCCGATGAAAAACCACGTATGTCCATTTTGCCGATTTTGAGATTTTTCGACGGATTTAATGTCCAGGTTCATTTCCGTATACAGTATGCTTCACATGTCTAAATGGCCAATGAAAAGTTGTGAAATCATGTCATCTGATTTTCACGTATATCCATCTGGTGTCAAAGCTGTCAATCACGCCGCGTATCTCCCGCCCTGTGGAAGCATAAATCTGTGGACGATAAATCAGTGCAAACAGAACAGGGTCGCATAGCTCCAGAGTAAACAACTGTAGCTCAAAGCTTTGGTATTCCTTTGAAACTACGGGACGGCAGGAAAAAATGTCTTTATAAATACAGGCCAGACCACCACCTCGTCCCGTTGTGCGCGGTGAATTTAAAAACAGAGAGTTTGACGGAACCATTTCAGAAAAGGCGCTAATATCCCCCGGAGTAATCCATGTTTCAGTCAAAAAAAGAAGGTCTAAGTGGCGAGCAGAGAAAAAGTCATTTATAATGAAAGTCTTGTTTACTACCGACCTGGCGTTAATCAAAGCCATTCTGAGCAGCGCTGGAAGTTCAGGAGAGGCCGCAGGTTGTTTCGTCTTGTTTAGTAGCCGAAGGTTGTTAGTAAAAGCTCCTCCCCGCGCAGGGCGAGGCGCGCGAAAAAGCGGGAGCGGCTCCAGCGAGGTGGGAAACACGGGAACAATCCAACCATGCACTGGCTCCAGGGAACGCCAGCGCGGGTAGCATATACCGAAGTCCTTCATAAAGCTCCCCGGGGAAGAACGCGACTCCCGATGGAATCGCAGGTAGCATTTTTAGCTTAACAGCTAGGCCACCCCGTCGTCCACGTCGTCTCTTTCGCCTTCTGCCCGGCAGGGAGCAAGGCCAACGGCGTATACAGTCTGGAATTGACTTCAGAAAGGGAGGTGGAGCACCATGAAAACTGATGAGTTTGTTTATATGAAATTTCTTCCAACTTTAAAAGAGTACATCGGTCATATGTTAAAACTGGTGAAGCAAACTGTGTTAAAACACTTCATAAATGAGCTTAAAACAAACAAACTCAGGACTATGCTGAGCGATAGACGGCATGCCAACCACAACGGCGCCATATTTCCGGCATGCCAACCACAACGGCATGATCGGAAGAACGCGTATCGACCACCGTTACTGTAAAATATGCACGTATATCCATTTAAACTCAATTTTGGTCAAATGTGGATTATATCACTACACTGGCAAGAATATGGTTACATGTAAAGATGCCGTACCAAGTATGACAACGCTACAATCAACTGCTTTTGAATTTTTTTCACTTCCTGAAAAGTAACCGTTTTGGACATACGTGAGTTTCTTCGGGCAGCGACGATATATATATATATATATATATATATTATATATATATAGATATATATATATATATATATATACAGGGGCGGTGTTAGGGGTGGGCTAAGGGGGCTGGAGCCCCGAATGTTTTCATTAAAGCCCCGAATGTTTTTATTACCACCATGCATCAATGAGTTTTCATGCCCAATAAAGTCATTTATATTAGAATTTAATTAAATAAATAAATAAATATCTCTCGACTCTCACGTCTACAGTGTCTGTCAATTTACGCGTTGTCATTCACACCCGACAAAAACCGCCCACTGAGTCTAGTGCTTCTGACTGACATGTAAACTGGCCAACCATCGATGAGCGTCTGTACGATCCAGCCAATGATATGAGATATTTTGGAGCCAGGCGGTTTGTTGGCGTGGAGTATTTTACTAGATCAATTTATTTGAAAATTAAAATGGATATTTGAAAATTCTTCATAAGAATAGCCAAAACACTTGAACGCCAAGAAACAACAGCTTCAGGTATCTGTAACTTTTAATCATAGTATTATATTTCTTTTTTCGGTTTTAAATTGTGTCTGATTTAACGTTACATTTTGAACATCTAACACTTAACGGTTGCGCAGCACAGTCTTTAGGACACACACACACAGAGCGGTTATAATGTTTGTTTAGCACGGTCTGTGGCAGACTTTTCGTGTCAGGGCAACAATTCAATAAACAAGATAATAAAAAATACATATTTCGCGAAGGAAATGGTTCCAAACAAAGCATGTTGTTGTGCTCTGCAGCAACACACAGCGGTGTTTACTGAATAAATTTGCTTGAGTAAATGATTCACTGACCCATTCATAAAAACAGTTGCTTACTTTTTTCTGAATGAATCATCTGTTTCGAACGAATCCATCGATTAAATGACTGACCGACTCACTCATTAAGGCAGTGGCTTACCGCCACCTAGTGGCAAAGTACCATTCTAATTTTTTTCATAATTTCATATTTTTTGTTTTCCAAGATGCATTTCAGTGGCTTGAGTATTCCGTATCCAGAAATTCTGCATTCTGCTTTTCTTGTCGTCTCTTTGGCAAGCATCATATCCGAAACAGCAAAGACACATTAACAAGTGCAAGTTTCTCCAACTGGAAAAGAGCTTTAGAATCATTCATAGAGCATGAACAAAGTAGCCTTCATAAGGGTTCCATGACATGCTGGAAGATCTACAAAACAACTGAAAACACATGGAGATATGAATGATGCACAGACTTCAGTAGAGGGTAAGGTTTATCTGCTAGACTGAATAACTTGAATCTGTTTACTGTAATGCATAAACACAGAGATAAAGTCCTTTGACCGGTATATCTTTGTAGAGTAAGAGTATGTCAGTGCACTGCTTAATGTTTGCTTCTTATCCCTGTTCTACCAGGACAAGTGTAGCCAGTCAGGCTTGATTGGAAAAGAAAAGAAGAACTGAGAGACAGAGGTAAAAAAAAAGTGAGATAGAGACACAACATCAGCATATGTGTCAGGATACAAGGGATAAACTTTAAATAAAATGTTTTAAATTTGTTTTTGTATATTTTAAACAAGGTAAATCTTTCTGATTTATTAAAATAAAAAGTCACATACATGGATTTTTCTGGGCTAAGCCCCGGATCTCCACTGACCCTAGAACCGCCCCTGTATATATATATATATATATATGTGAGTTTCATCGGGCAGCGACGATATATATATATATATAGCCTATACACACACACACACACACTCCATTTCTAACCATACTTTTCATATTTTTTATATTTTCAGTTTTATATTTTTATGTACAAATTTTATTAAAGGAAAAAGAGAACTGCATGTGTTATTAAAAGCTTCAGTTTATTTTTATTTATTTTTTTCCATTTAAAATGAACAAAAGCTAGCTGTCAAACTAGTCTTATTCAGTGAACTGTATATTTACAAAACAAGTTGTTGTAATTTAAAATATATAAAAATGTGAGTGGTGAAACACAAGATCACAAACCGTAGTACATGTAAGGTGACCATTACACCTGATATTAACACAAGTTTAATATCCAGACAGTATCTGGATGCTCTTCAGATGACTTGATATGCTTGTGAGTGGTTTTATAGATGCTGTGTGTTTTTTTGGAAGTGTTATTTTTGTTTGTTTGTGTTCTTTTTGTTTGTTTGGGAAAACAGGTCAAATAATGTGTACACTTTGCATTCTAGTGCATTTTTCCTTCACATTGCAAATGTCAAAAAAATAAAAAAAAGTCTTCTGGCTTTTAAGCACATTGTAAGGTTTTACTTTTAATCAAAAATGTAAATATTTTAATTGCATTTCATTAAATTCATTGATGAAACTCAATGATATAAATGTGTTAAGTATTTGAAATATTATGTTTCATTCTTTGTGTCACTGGATACACAAATTGTTCCTATGCAAATTATGACTTATTTTGTCAAGACAAGTTTTTAATAACGTTTTTACAATGTTTCACTAACAATGCAAGGATAACATTTTTATGCTAACGTTTTAAGAACGTTTATCGATGGCAGCAAGAACGTTTTGGATAACTTTGAGAGAAACTTTAGAAAATGTTAAGAGAACAGTCCCTGTTAGCTGTAACTATTAGACATGTTTTAGTCACACATGCGTGCTGGAAATCATCAGATCTCCCAAACCCTGAAGATTCCTGATTGGAATGGAATCTGGGGAAAGTGCAGATGATTGGAGGAAACTCTTCAAAGACCTTTGTTGTTTTAAATGACGTTTGTTGATGTTGATAATGGTTGATACTAGCTTTTTATCTGTTTTTATATGTAATGAATATCAATTAAATGAGGATATTTTTAATTACACGATTTGTATGACCACTGAAACAGCATGTGACCAATTCCAAATCTCAGATTTTTGCAATTACACACTTAACTGGAATTATAAAAACAGCAAATCCTGCAAATTTCTTTCTCTAAAATGTTGCTTTAAGACAAACATTTGGCTTTGTAAATATAGCTTTTAAATTTCTTGACATTTGAAGATGTTTTGGAGTCAGTTTACACTAGCATTTAAAAGTTTAACACAGGTGAATTTAACTGAAGTGATGTTTTTTGGTGAGTTTAAAATTTTATCACATGTGAATTTAACTGAAGTGATGGCTGTTGAAGATTATTGTGATTTTTTTAATTAGTGATGGTTTTTTTCTATTTTAGTCCACTTTACTGGAATTACAATCAAACACATAAATATGTGTGTAAATCCAAATGTTAAAATAATAGTGATTTTCTACATTAGTGAAGCATTGGTTATTTTCCGAACAAAAAATGAAGTACCGAGATAAAGGTGTATTAGGAATATGAGGGTGTATGTGGGTTACGTGGTTGATTTCCGAACAAAAAATGCAGTACCAAGATACAGGACTATGAGGACTACGAGGATGACTGTCAGTGCGTATATCACATGCATGTATCTTTTTGTTGGTCCTTAAATATAAAATACAATTAAAACTTAATAAATAAATTACAACTTACTGATGAAATAATAATCAATACTAATAAAAGCAAGTTATTAATAAGTTATGTCCAGGGTCATTAACAAGATAAAATTGTTAATTGGAAAAAAAGCTAAAATCAAATAAAATATATATATATATTTGATTTAAAAAGTTTTTGATAAATGAAGCAATCCATGAGAAAAGAAAGAGACATTAATGACTTAATCCATGAGAAGAGAAGGAGGAGTTATTGATTTCATAATAATATTATTTTTTATTATTAATTTAATTTTAATAGTTGTAAATGAATCTAATTTTTCCAGATAGTGAAGTTATCTATATAGTGTTGAGAAAAGAAAGAGACATGTTCTCTGTCATTGTTCCACTTCATCACTGTGGATTGTGCCTGTGGTACAGATGCAATGTATCTGAGCTCCTCAAGGTCTAGTATGATGAAATCCTGTCCATCATAACTGTACTCATCAAACCCATATATGTGTCCAGTCACATAATCCCAACCACATCCATACACTCTCTGATACCTATGAACACCTGAAGAAGAAACAGTGGGAATCATAAGATCTGCTCTTTTTACTATATAACGTAATCTTTCACATTTAAAACTGTAGTATAAGATATTGTAACTCACCATGTGAATGATTAAACTGCTTCATCAGAAAATGTCAGAAATTAATTTTTGATTTGGTTTGTCTGCTGCAGTCGTTCTATGTTTTTGTTGTGTTGTTTTCATTTTTCTGTTGATGTTTGGTAATCAGCTTCTTTATCTTACTGTCATAATAATCAATCTGTCGTCCATCAAATACAGTTACAGAAGAAAACTCTGGGATCCCCGCAACCGTCTGTCTATTTACTCCAGTGTAAGTTGTGGTGAGCTCCTGCATTCATCTGTCCATTTATTTCCGTGGATGTAGTGATGAGTTTGTGTGTCTTTGATAAAATATTTATAAAATATAAAGGTCCAAATGAATTTTATTTAATGGAATAAATATAGTGTCATAAATCAAATAACTATAAAATACCACAATCCAAATGAATATTAATTGAAACTGAGACTGGAGAAGTTGCCGGGTTTTTATTTATTCATTCATTTTCTTTTGGCTAGAGGTCTACTTGTTTCACTCATTCAAGCACATTTTCTGACAGTGAATCTAGTTCTAATCTTTACCTTAGCAACCATACCATATCTATTCTATTAAACACATCTCGTGATTTTCTGTCTGTTCAACACACGGAAGTAGCCTGATCTTAACCTTGACAGAGAAATCATCGTTTAAATGATTTTACAAATTTATCTAACCTGAATGAATATAAGGTGAAAAGGTTAAGTAGATGATGAAGATGATTTAGGTTGTTTATGAAGGAATTTGACACACAATACTTTATGTGTAGTCGTCGAAGAGCTTTGCTTAAACTATTTAGCATTTGCCACACCTGAATCAACAGGAAAAACTGGTTACTGAGCAAGTTACGTTTATGTTTATTTGCTTCCGTGTTATGTTTGTTCTTTTTGGGATTTGAAGACATGTTCTGCGGCTGCGCTCAGTAACCAGTTTTGTCCTGTTGAATCAGGTGTGGCAAATGCTAAAGAGTTTTAGCAGCGCTCTTCGAAGACTACACATAAAGTATTGTGTGTCAAATTCATGGATTTTCATCTGAAATGATCTTCTTCATTTTCTTCATCTACGTACCTTTGGTTCATTCAGGTGAGATTCATTTGCAAAATCATTTAAACAATGATTTCTCTGTCAGCAAGGCCTTCAGCTACTTCCGTGTGTTGAACAGACAGAAAATCACGAGATGTGTTTAATCTGACATGCAATTTCTTTTCTCAAAAATCTTAAAAAGCAAGGCCAACAGAACTAGTTAACAGATTCAGTGCTTGCTGATACTTTGTGAACTGAAAAATAGGATTAAATTTTGTTGAAGCTTCACTGAAATTGAGTTTTTTCCCAATGATGTGTACTTGTCTCATGCAGGCAGATCCATCTAAAAGGGTAAATGAGACAAGCCTGAGAATAGCCCAATGTAAATGACTGAATCTACTGTATGCACATTTTAATGTAAATTAAAGAATAGATTTGCTGTGTAAGGATGTCTGTGTGCCACAGCTCTGTGGAAGATAGTTATCTGTGCAAAAGTATTGATTTTAAAAGACTTGCTGTGTAGGGGTGTCTGTGTGATGTGGGTGTGTGGTTGATGGTTATTTGTGATAAGGTATTGATATAGATTTATAGATTATTAGTGTAAATGATTATATGATAATTTATAATAAATACTGCAATATTCCTTAAAAAATCATGTGAGTGACAGGTTGCCCCTTCCTAAAAAGAAAAGTTTCTGAAAAAAAACTGAATGACTTGTCTTTGACTTGTTATTGAATATTAATTTTATTGATGATTTTTTGTGGTTTTTGATATTTTTCTTAAGATTTTTGTTGTTATTTTTTTTTTTGAAAAAAAAAAAGTGTTTTTTTTTTTTTTGTGATGTTGTTTGTTGAATTTTTTTTTTTTCAGAGTTACACATGCTCATCACTACATACGTTGTTATGTATGTAGACTGGATGGACAGCAGATTGATTATTATGACAGTGAGATAAAGAAGCTGATTCCCAAACAGGACTGGATGAAGGAGTTTGCCTCTGGAGACAGATGGAAAGATTACACTGAGATCAGAGAACGAGTGCAGCAGATCAACAAACTCAACATTCCTGCTAAACATTAGTGTTAACATTAGTGTTATAATGCAGCGATTCAATCAGCCACGTGGTGAGTTACAATACTTTATTGCATGGGTCTGTTATATGATAGATTACCCCAACGGGGTTTTTAGGAGTAGTATTGTTTTATTGTGAATTAAAAATAAAAATAAAGAATAGCATTATCTCTCGCTCTTTCAGGTGTTCACACATATCAGAGGATGTACGGATGTGAGTGGGATGATGAGACTGGAGACTCACGTGGGTTTGATGAGTACAGTTATGATGGAGAGCGTTTCATCTCACTGGACCTGAAGGAGATCAGATACACTGAATATGTACCGCAAGCAGAACCCACAGTGATGAAGTGGAACAATGGCAAAGAACAGCTTGATATTCTGAAACAATACTATGATTATGAGTGTGTTTACTGGCTGAAAGAGCTTGTACATTTCTCTAGAGCTACTTTTAAGAAAACAAGTATAGTACCAGAATTAACAGGACAGAGTTTGAAAGAGCCAATTTTAAGAAAACAAGTATAGCACCAGAGTTAACAGGACAAAGATTGATTTTGAAAGAGTAAATTGAGAATAGTGACAATTATATCGATGGTGACTTGACTTTTAGTTTTGGGGTGGTTAATTTTTATAATTGTTTAATTGGATTGTTTTTAGGTTGGGGTTTTGTTGTTGTTATTTTTTTATTTACTTTGTTGCTGTTTATTGTTTTTTTTGTTTATTTTTTTATTTTGTTTTTTTTTATGTTCTTTTGGTATTTTGTTTATTTTTCTCTGTGTGTTCTAGGATCTGCTTTATATATCCCAGCTGGAGTTTTTTTCCTCCTATTTATTAATCTGGAATCAGATCAAACATCGTAAGTATTAATGAGCTGTTGTGAGATATAATTCCTATCATAAGTGCAAATGTTTTTACATGTGTTTCTGTGTGTGGTGGTACAATAAAGAAGAGCGCAGTGAATGTGAACCTGTTGCTGTTTTATCAGTTACATCAGGTTTTTTTTTATTTTCTAAAATGATTAAACTATAAGAATTCTGTTGGTGGAGTGTGTGAAATGATGTGAATCCCTCGATAATATTCTTTAAAGTTCATTACAGCTTGTTATACTTCTGTTTATCTCTCTTCACAGACTACAGTAAGTTCAGATATTACAAAGAGAATAATCCCACTCCCCAAGGTACATCTATATTGTAGTGTGTTGTTGTTGTTATAAGTGATTAGTCGATTATTGAGTCTTCTTTGTCTTTAGCTTCATCACCAGAGGAAGAATCTTTATCACCAGAAGAAGGATCTTCACTGCACTAGCCAACAACTGAGACATTTTAAAAAGTACAAGAAACATCAAAATACTTTTAAAGATTTTCAATGAACATTCAGCTATACTGTACATACTTAAAATAATCCTCTATACTTTTACCTTTTCTTCCATCTCTAATCTTGAGATTTAAGCATTTGTTTTAGAATGAATCACTTTGCTTTTCCACCGTCGGGTCAATCCGTTGTCTTCAGTTAACCGTTGTTCTGTGCTGATCTGTCCCAGCTGGTATGGACATGGTTTATTTTCCACTGTGGGTCTGATAACAGAGCTCTTCACAAATATACATAACGTTGGTTCTTTGTCTTTGTAATGCAAGGGTTTACAGACGTTATGAGATGTAAATAGCGAGCGCAGAGGATGATGGGATATTTCTTGAGTTTACTTTGCTTAAATAGCACACTTGACCAGTGACAGAGAAACCCGGTTTGTAATTGTGCCGTGCCAAGCTCAAGAGGAAATATAACCATAACCATTTCTTAGAACCGTTCAGCCGACAGTGGAGAAGCAGCTTTTGTTTGTTAAATGAGAACAAATGTAAATATTTTCTTAATGATATTATTTGATATTGTTTCTACATATTAAAAAAAAAAAAAAAAACTCCTGAAATCTTATATTTTAAAAATATATATTTTTGGGGGACTGTCAATAGATTAAAATAATTAATATTGATTTACTACAAAAAAAACAAACAAAAAAAAAAAATCTAAAATTTTGCTGATATTTGCCTCTAAATAAGCTTAAGATATGACCCAGTACCATTTGTACCATTTTAATAGACATTAGAATGTGTTTTCCCACAGAAATGTTTGTATATTTATGTACATATTTTATATACATAATTATGTATTTACTAAATATGTGCCAATTTCTTGTGAAATATATTCATATATTTCCTTCTGTGTTCTGGAGTCAGTTTAAGTTTGATCTGTCTGGTGGTTTCTCATTGGAACATGTATTTATAACATAAGCCAACCTCCATAGTTTTTGGAGGCCTGTAGTCAATGCATAATGTGACCCATCCATCTATTGTGCCTATGACGTGTGATAGCGCTGCCAGTGTATGTTCTCAGCATGTTTGGAGCGGTGGATATCGGCGGGGCTGCAGGGCTGTTTTTATCATTATGTTTGGAGCTGTGGATATCGGCGTGGGTGAAGGGCTGTTTCAATGTGTATGTGTGAATATATATTAATCTTCAGACACATACATAATATAGATATGAATAATATAATTATAATTTAATAATTAAAAATAATATTAATAATAATAATAATATTTAAACATTGTAAATAACCATATAATTAAAAGTATAAATTACATATATACATATGTAAATTATATACATTTAAATATAGTGTATTTATTATATGTAAATAAAATATTTTAAATATAATTCTAAAATTGTAATTAAATTTAATACATTATTATGTGCATAATTTTATAAAGTAATCATATAATGTAAACAATGACTATAAATAAATATATAAATATATTTGTGTTATTATAATAGAATTTAATAATTAAAAGAGTAAAATTATATGTGGTAAATAATTAGATACATGTAAAATAAATGTTTTTAATATATTAATGTAAATAATAATAATAATACAATAATATATACACACTATTTAAATGTAAATGTATTTATTTTACATAATAATAAAGTTAATAATAAAAATTTACTTTTTAGAACTAATTTAGTCAGCTTTAAGCTAAAAAAAAAACAAGAGGGGAAATGGCAATAAAGTAAGAAAAATACATGGTTAATAAAAAAAAAAAAAAAGAGCACACTGCAAACAAATTCATATGTGTTCTTGCACTACCGTGCCATAAGAAGTCCTCCAGTACTCAAGGGGGCGATAGAGATTTTTTAAAATCTGCTATTAAGGTAGCCAGATATATATATATAGATATATATATATATATATATATATAGATATATATATATATATATATATATATATATATAAATGTTTATAGTTTAACTAACTTTAACTGACCTGCTTTGTCTACTGTCATACTTAACATGAAAGAAAAAAATAGACCAAATGTATGCCATCTACTTACAAGGATTTGAATTCCTGTATTAGCATAAATTTTCAGCATTTAAGTATAAAACACACCTGTACTGATATAATTCCCACACTCACACCAGCTGAAGTCCAAGTAGAGCGCGGCTTTAGCGGTGACTGATGACTTGTTTTGCTCACACTGGCCTCAGGCGTCAGGAGTCGCTGCACCCAACAGACCTGTACGCGTGCTAGCATGAGGCTAACCGGCCAAATCAAGTCATGATTAATGACACGACAGAGGCAGACAAATGCCCACACGCCGCTGTACATGATTAGTGTACAAACAATGACTTCACCCCAACATTCCCCCGACGCCCAAATTAAGATTCTGCCATGCTAATCTGCCTGATCGTACGAGAGCCATTCATTACGAGACGCTTTGGGTGAATAACGGCAAATCTGTGGCAAACACACCAGCAGTTACTGAACAGTTACTGAAATGACAATCAGATTTGCATAAGCTAAAAGTTAAGTTTATGGCAAACACACCAGCAGTTACTGAACAGTTACTGAAATGACAATCAGATTTGCATAAGCTAAAAGCTAAGTCTTTTTTTTTTTGACATTTGTATAGGCTTTGCAGGAAGCTAGCATTTTCTTTTCTTTTTATTTAACTGTGGAGGACTTTGTTGGCTTTTTGTATTGTTATGATGTTTGTATAGGCTTTGCAGGAAGCTAAAATAAAAAGCTAGAAGAAAATTAGAAACTAAAATCAAGAAACAACCCCATGCTAAGAAAAATACCACATATTAGACAGTGCTAAATGAACAAACTAATCTCATGCTAGCAAAAAAACTAACTCAGACATTGAGTTCTAACTTTTTTTTTAACAGGCTAATGAGGAAATAAAGAGAAATACAGAGATAAATCATGGGTAATGTCACAATATTAGAAGACAGAGAATGGAAAAAGTATCTGCTAAACTATGAAAGAGTAGCGAAAGAGACAACTGAGATTGTTAGCAAACTAGCTTTAGCATGTAGCGCAGTTTGAAAGAAACCTATTTTAGATACAGATATTACATCACTTTAGACAATTTTCCTTTATTTAAGATCTTTAGCTATTTTCTCCTCACGTTAATGTATTTTTGTATGCACTCAATGCTAACAATGTGCACAACTAGCATGTGCGCTAACCGCTAGGCTCGGACTCAGGCTTCAATTTTTGACAATAACGGGTTTCCAGTTCACCTCCTGAACACAAGTCTGTGTTATTCTGCTCATACACTGCGACTGAATCAAACGTAGATGTTATTCTGAAGGAAATGCTTGTTTTCATAATCTTTCATCAAATGTAATCACTTTCACTGCCACTTTATTGACTTTGCAGCTGACGCAAGTCTCCTCTCACCAGCTCAGCCGGGAAACTTACATATTGGCCAATGTAATATGTATTTATTGCTTTTTAACTTACTAAAAAGCCTTTTTTGTTGTTGTTGTTGTTGTTGTGCAGCAAAATGAGCCAAAAAAAGACATGCAGTTGTGTGCAAGAGAATTAAAGGAAATGGCATTTTTGTTGCACAAGCCTGTTGCCTCATCAACCAGTTAAATTAGTTTTTTTTTTAAATCACTGTTCATAAAATAAATAAAATAAATAAATAAACTAACTGCATGGGTAGGGGAAATAATCATCAGTAATATTGTTGGTGAAACCGCTTGATCTCTTATAAAATTCCACCTGTTTTTTTTTTCTACCAAACTTTCGGTTTAACTTTAAAATGTCACATATGAATGGATTTCATGCTTTAATTATTTCCATTTTTTTATTTAAATGCATAGGAAAAAATTATTATATAAATTATGATTTTTTTTACAATTATTATATTATTAATATTTTAAAAATTTTATTTCAATATATATATATATTTATTATTTTAAATATGATTGTTATACATAAAATGTTTATACAATGAGTTATACAAAAATAAATGTGTATTTTTAAATATACACATGACTGGAAAAAAAATGCTAATTTTTGATGTGTATTATTCGATAGTTATATATAATCATTGTGTATTTTTTAATATACATATATTTTAATATACATGTAAATAAAATACAATTTTATTGTGTTAAAACGTATAATGCATGCACTTAAAATGTATTAATTTTGTAAATTAGGCTATACGGGCTATATAAAATATAATAATAACATGTAAAAAATAAAATTATATATAAAATATATATATATCTAAAATATAATACTAAAATAAAATATAGTAATGATGATTTGATTTATATTATTTAATAATTATATATAATGGTGTATATTATTATTATTATTATTTGTTAAACCATTGTTTCTCTACACTTAAAATGATTTAAATTAGGTTGTTGCTCATCTGCATAGTCACAGAAGTTCTGTTTACACTTAATTTTGCTGCAGTGCAAATGGTTGTATAATTAGTGAACTTGTACATCTATCGAGACGTCTGGATGATTTATGTAGAGTAATCAGTGTGTTTGATATATATGAAGAGATATTTCCAGCACAATCGAGTTGATTCAGATTCTGCTGTGATGTTTGTGTTCAGGGTTTCTGTTGTTGTGCTGTTATCAGCGAGACTCAGGTGTTCTTCAGCTCTGAGTTCATCCTGCTGCGTTGCATCTCATTCTACTGTGTTTGGTCTTGGTCATCCTCGTAGCATCTCAGCAGGAGTTTCCAGGAACAGCGACGTGCTCGTTTGAGACGGAGAGCAATCGATCAGCTGAAGCTCACACCTCACACACTCCTGAAGCACGTTCTCACAGTGAACACAGCTGAGCGAGAGCTAAACGACCAAACAACACAGACACAGACAAACTACAACAAGACAGAGACATTAAAACCCATATCATCTACATTTATTCATATAGCAGATGCTTTTATCCAATACAACTCACAAATGAGAAATACAACATAAAAACATAAAGAATCGATCGAGTGATTGAGCTGACAGACTTGCACTGAACTCTAATGTTTGCTGTTTGACCAAACGGCAACCTCCCGCTCTCTCTCGTGAAACCAACCAAGGAAGTGACTTAACCTGTAATTCATTGACTGGCCGCTAGAGGCTGGCTGCGAAAGAGAGTCAGTCCCATAGACTCCCCATGTTAAAATGCCCAACTTTACAGCTAATTTTAACCTTCATGACAACTGTGAGGGGGGTGATTTTTTATTTTTTTATAGCTCATCTGTTTGAATTATATTAAGCCTTAAAGGGTTACTCCACCGCAAGATGAAAATTTTGTCATTAATCACTTCCCCCCATGTCGTTCCAAACCCGTAAAAGCTTTCTTCGTCTTCGGAACACAATTTAAGATACTTTGGATTGAAACCCGAGAGGCCTGTGACTGTCCCATTGACTGCCAAATAAATAACAGTGTCCAGGTCCATAAAAGTATGAAAAGCATCGTCAGAATACTCCATCTGCCATCAGTGATTCAACCGTAACATTATGAAGCGAGGAGAATACTTTTTGTATGCGAATAAAAATCTGCCATCAGTGATTCAACCGTAACATTATGAAGCGACGAGAATACTTTTTAAATCAGCGTAGCACCATTACAAAATCAGTGTAGTGCCATTTTGGCAATTCTGAGCAGTAAGCAGATGGCGTACAGTGCGGATGCACTGTTTGCTTTCAAACCAAAGCGTAAAGACACGTAAAAAAACTCACCCTTGTGGCGCAGCTGACACAGAAGAACGTACGCCGCTTGCGTACTAGTCAGATTTGTCAAAATCAATTGTCTAATGATTTCATTTTGGGATGAAGTATCCCTTTAAAGTTCAGCATAATTAAGGGTGTGGCATCCAGCTCCCGCCTCTTTGCCCATATTCGTTTATACAGGAGTGCCGTGCCGCCAAGATGGTGACGGCCGGCTCCGCCCACTGTGCTCTTCAAAAACGCTCTTCAGAAAACTACAGGTGACGTTACAGACACTACGTCCATGTTTTTATACAGTCTATGGTCTAAACGGAGAGCAAACAGAGACTTCTGCTCAAGTCTACAACACCTCCAATGTCTCTTCAAAGGAAAAAATCTGCGTAATCTCACACGTGTTTCCTCTGGAGTTTCAGAATAACCTCAACAGAGTCTCAAACTGTGCTCAGATTCACCAGAGCTTGAGATCAAACTCCAGCCAAACTCCTCAGACTGATGAATATCTGACTGCGTTCTCACTCATGTCTATGACGCTTTGCTAAGAGCAGAAGAGGAAATCAGGATATTAAGCGTCTGATTGGCTTATGAGAGCTGCGGGGACTCGCCGCAGCATCTTCACACAAGCACTGCACTTTCTCATGGAGATTCGCACAATTATTTTCGCCAGCCAAGCAGGGCCAATGCGCTAACCACGCTGATTAGCATTTAAAAGAGCCCCATTTTTCATATCCGCAGCCCCTTTGACTGAAATTGAACTCACGGACCCCACGCCGTTCAATTATGGCTGTAAATACCAGCCGGGACAAAAGGCAGAAATGAAAGTGTGGCGCGAGGAAAAGGGGAATGCTTTGAAACAACTAAAAGGCCTTTAATAACGCGAGCCAAAGCGAATGAATCAAGCGGCGAACGAGCTGACAGACTCGCGCTGAACTCCAGCGTTTGCTGTTTGACACGACAAAGACGCGGGAAAATAACGGATGTCTTACCCGTTTGGCGCGGAGAGGTCAGAGCCGCTAGTCAGCAGACGCTTCTGAACGCCGCTGACGTTTCTGTGAAAACACAAATGTGTTCATGAGCAGGGAAACTTTCAGTAAGATTGTGCTACAAGTCCACAGTAAACTCTTGAAGAATTGTTCGCATCATCCTGAACATCACAGACGCTAACGGAGTCAAACTACAATGCAATGCTAATGCTTTGAAAAAGTAGTTAGCTATACTACAGCTAACTCAAGCTACTTCAATAAAATTATTAATTTATTTAAACTAATAATTGTATTTAAATAATAATTATTTTATATAGATAAACAATCATTTTAACAATATGTATAGCAGCTGAATAAATGTAACATTAAATTTACATTAATAAATTACATAAATTACATTAATAATTTAAAATGTAACAATTAACTAAATTTAATGAATATATTTTAGTGTAAATGTAGCTGTCAGATTGTAAATTAATTTAATTATAATATTAATTTAAATGAGAAATGTAATGAAACACGAACGCTTTTAATATTATATAATTATATTTAATTATATTTATATATTTAATTATAATATTGTAATATTTTTATATATTATAATTTAATATATTAAATATATTTAACATATATTTAATATTATATATAATTAAATTATAATTAAATTAACAAATTAATAAATAATTTATTAACAATGTAGTTTTCCAGTTGTAAAATTAATAAAATGATTATAAAATTTATTTCAATTATTAATATTAAATATAAAAATTTGTTAATTGTTAAAAATAATAATACGGATTAATTACATAATTGAAGTATTTTTAATATGACCATAATTTAATAATAAAATAAATTATTATTTTAATAATAATTACATTTCATTATTATTAATAATGAAAATATTGAACAGTGGAAAAACAGCATAGAACTGGACTTTTATTTATGAATAAAATAATTATAATTTACTAAAATAATTAATAATAAATATATAAATTTAACTTAAGATAATAATTATTAAAATAATAATTCCAATAACAAACATTTATTCCATTAATAATATATTCAACTGTCAGGTTGTACAAATAATATAATTATTATATAGCTGAAGTATGTTTTAATATAAACGCAATAATTAAATTAATAATAAAAAATGTATAAGTAATACAAAAATATAAATATAAAAATACATACATTAATTGATAATGATAATTAATTTAAAAAGCCTTTGAACTGTATATTTATTTATTTATTAAAAAAAAAACTACTGGGGACACTTTTTAGCACTTTGATATTATTGGATTTATTTATGTTCAGTAATCCAATGACGTTATTTGAATTTGTATTCTTTATATTACTATATTTTTTCTCATTTACTTATTTATTCATGTCAGAAACTGCTGAACATACTGAATTATTGGAATCTTTAATTATTGTATTTTTTTATATATGTATGTGAGTTTTGTTGTTTGTTTTGTTATTTGTTGTCATAACTGATGTTGTTGTACCAGCGTGAGATGCAACGATCATGTGGAATATTTCTCAAGTTAAACAAAAGCCAAAAACAACAGAAACTCTTATGCATTTCACTTGATTTTTTGTTGCGTTAAGTGCAAGGAAACCAAAGTAACACAGGCTGACACTCGTTTGAGCGACTTATCACCATTAGCATTAGAAAAACGAATGGAAATCCAATGAGTGAATCAATCCTGTGCACTTTCATTACGCAAACTATAACAAAGAGAAATCAATTTCAATCCATAGCTCAATAAAAGCTGACAGGAGCCGTGACCTTTGACCTGCAGTGGCCTGATTTCCCATGAGCCTCTGGAATCTGACCACATCGCTCTTTGCTTTGGGTTTCAATAACAGAACAAAACACTGTTTCCCAAACGTTGCATTTTGGTTGCAATCACAACACATCTAGCTATAATGTACAAACAATTAATATCAAGTAAATACTATTATTAATATAGAATAATCATTATGACATGACTTAAAATTAAATAACGTAACGTTTAAAATGATATAAAGTAAAAAATATATATATATATACATATATATTTAAATGGACATAATTAAATGAAGAATGTTAAATAACGAATACTTTTATTATTTATTAATTATAGGGATTAAACTGATCTTTGCTACATACCATAAATAAAATAATTTTAAAATAGTTTAAAATGAATTGTGTACTATACAAGTAAAATTTTAAATAATTTAAATTGTGTTATTATTGAAGTTATATATATATATATAATATATATATATATATATATATATATATATATATATATATACAAATTATACTGATACATATATATAAGCTATTAATATTGATAGCTTAATTATTTTCATAAAATAATTAAAATAAGGATTTTTATTTTTTATTTTTTTTTTTATTATATTTTTTTTTTTTAATTTTATTTTTATAATGTACATAAAATAATAAATTATCTAAATATAATTAAAATAATCATAATCATAATAATCAAATACTGTACATATGTATCATCTTCTGTTCTGAATACCATTACATATTAAAAATATAAAACATTTCTGGGAGACACGGTAAGTGTTTGTAGCGTGGAGAGACCGAGGAGTGTGATGGAGCTGATGAAGAGTCTCTCCCACGTCTGACAGATGCAGCGTGAGTCAGTGAGTCAGAACGAACCACGTCAGACGTCTGGCCATCAGCGCCGGGGTCAAGAGAGCAGCTTCAGCTCAGACTGAGACTCTACTAAACATCCCACAAATAATCATATGTTCACTTTACACATGAATAACTGCACTTAAATTCATCTCGCTTTATTAATCGCAAATTAAGATCTAATGTAAAACATCATCTTATTACAAACAATATATTAACATAGTTTGAGTGAACATTTGAAAAATTTAACAATTAGACTGTACATTTAAATATCCACATTTTAGTATTTAAATACTCAATTTTTTTTATTCTTAGAAACACCCAAATTTAACAACAAATAATTAATTAAAAATAATAATAATGATAAATTATAAATTATGATAATAATAATTATTTTAATACATTGTCATTAAATTAATAAAATAATTATAGCAATAAAAAACTATTAAATTAAATGTTAAAAATAAGTAATTTAAAATTATTTATATAACAACAACATTTGATTATTATGACTGCTATTTATTATGTATTGAATTGACATCTAATGTAAAACATTATCTTATTACAAACAATATATTAACAATTAGAGTGAACATTTGTAAAATTTCATATGTTAATCTGTAATTAAATATTTTCAATTAAAAGTATTTAAATACTCAATGAAAAAAAATTTTAGAAAATAATAAATTTAACAATAATAATAAAATCATTTTAAATAAAAAAGAATTAAATTAAAAATAATAATATTAAAATTAAATTATAAATAAATTATAATAATAAATTATTTGAATACATTATTAAATAAGTACATTAGTAAATAATTCTAGCAATTAAAAAACTATTGAATTAAATGTAAAAAATAAGTATTTAAAGTTATAAACAACAACATATAACAACAACATTTGATTATTATGACTGCTATTTATTATGTATTGAATTGACATCTAATGTAAAACATTATCTTATTACAAACAATATATTAACAATTAGAGTGAACATTTGGAACATTTAATATTTAATCTGTATATTTAAATATTCACATTTTATATTTATCATTGATATTTAAATACTCCGTTTAATATTTATTTTATTGTATTGTTTATTGTAAAGTCAACATGAAACTGCATTCTCAACCAATTTTCCTCCATAATGTGACGTATTTCCGAGTGAAACAGAATATTAAACAAAGAACACGAATAAAGAGTTTTCTGAGTACATTTAATAACATTAACTTTAATCAACAGCCTGCATGGCCTTGATAATATCAGTCAAAAATGACAAATAAATTAAATAATTAATTAATTAATAATAAAACTAAAATTGACATGGAAAATTTGCAAATTAAAACTTATTCACAAAAGATAATATCACCAATTGTATTTAGAATAGTGTTTGTATTTTAAAAATAAGGTTTTTCTTTTTTTACAACTTTTTTTTTTTTTTTGACTGCGTCTCTTTTTGTGCAAACTTTGTCTCTCTTCGTCTCTTCCAAACAGAAGAACTCTTTTCTTTCAGGCATTCAGAGGAACACATTTCCCACTAAGAGCTCCTGTGAAAGCATATATACATTTCAAGCACAGCTATAGGCTACAGGGGAGAAGAGAGGGAATATAATGAGACTCACGCTCCTCTACGGATCCTGCAGGTGAGGAAACCCAGCAGGAATCCAACATTCAAGTTCTGGAGAAGATCTGACGAGCGTTAGCAGATTCCTGAAGAGCTCACCACGTGATTTCCAGACGACTTTCAAGCTATATGTTTGAAAACGCTGTCAGGATAAATGTTCGAATTTTAAGGTTTTTGTTTGGATATGCTGTCAGGATAAATGTGAGTGCTGTAAAAGTTTAAGTTTTGTGTTTTTGTTTTTGTTGTGTTATTGTTTTGTGTTTGGTCTCCCTTTGTTTTTTTTAATTTTTTGATTATTTAACAAAAAAGTTTTAATATGGTTTTATTATTTATTTAAATTAAATAAATATATGAATTTAAAAAATTTCATTAATTACCTCAATATGGTTTTATTTCATTATTTCATACCTTAACAACAACATTATTGTTTATTTTTATAAGAATAAAAAAGCCAAAATTAAATAATAAATAATGTTCTTATGTTTATTATAATAATAATAATAATAATAATAATAATAATAATAATAATAATAATAATAATAGATTTATAATGTTATGTATTTTTAATTTTTATTTTAATAAAAATTCATATTATTATTGTTTTTATTATTATTAAATTATATAAGTAAACAAATACTTAAAT